>NC_052952.1:13606640-13729223 GCF_013358895.1 Oreochromis aureus
CTTCAGCTTTATAGCATCCACACTGCATTTTCGCAGAAATGCAAATTTTTCTAGTTTTAATTCAGTTCAGTTAAGCTTTTATTTACACAGCGGCTAAATCACAACAACAGTCACCTCAAGGCTTTTATATACGTCAAAATCATTTTTATTGTGAGGCACATACATGATCTTAAGTAGGCCAGAGCAGTGAAGCTCCCTTTCTGTAAGTATATAAAGACGTTTGAGGTACTTTAATACATAAAAGGAAGTGTAATGTCAAAAAAATAACGGTTTCTCCATAAGAAAGAAACGCTGCTCTGGGCTTTAATTGTAAGAAATAAATGTGTACAATTATATAAAAAAAAATTCTGTTAGCTCACTGTGGAGACTGTCCTGCAATTATAAAATTGATGATTTGTGTCAACTGAGAGAATTCCTTTACAAAAACAGGAAAAAGCATCAAATCTCTGTAATTTAATTGTTTATCTATTACTTATTTACTTTGGTGTAGTGTTATTGGCTATGGTGAAGGTCTTCTCTTAGTAGGAAAAAAGCTGTGAATAGCTGTCAAACATGAAAGCTGTCAAACATAAGGCCTCCAGGCCATGCCCTACAACAAGCACATGACGTGGCGACTGTGGGAAGGAAAAACCCTTATAACAGGTTGAAGGGTTGGAGGTAAGGTGAGGCGAGGAGACAGGACGAAAAGCATAAAAGTATTTGTGAACAAGTCAGTGTTCTGTTTTATTCACCAACTCCTCTTTGCCTTTAAAATATGTAGTTCCTTTGTCTGTAACATGAATAACCTGCATGTTTTACAATCCACACCTTCACCGGGCCTTGATGTCTGCATGATTTTTAAAAGAGAAATCTTTACATTCCACTTAAAAAACAACAACAAAGCAGCTTTTAATTTGAATTTCTGCAGTTGTTTATTAAATGAGAGCATCAAAAGTGAGAAGGAAAAGGTATTTGGTATTTGAAATTATTCTAAAAGCTATAAAAAGTATTAAGCTCAGTATTTTACCACCAATCTACAAACCTCGATCTCAGTCTTTCCTATGTCACCTATGCCTTACAGTATAGCAACCTTCTAATCAATACATAGCTTGTGATAGTATGCATTATAAGTGGCTTTTGTTTTAAAAATAGCCACTAGGTGTGGACTGCACGCCTTCATAATTCATCTGGTCTAAGGGCTTCACAACACTGTGCTCACTCCAGTGGCAGATTGTTTGGTGACTGTCCTTTGGTTGCAAAAAGATGGCTTTGCCCACAACTGCTGACTCTTTAGTGAATCGATGAGTAAGTGAGAAACTTGGTGTCAGTGCGCCCAGATGGAAGGAGCGAGCGGAAGAACAAACGAGCATGTGTTTATGTGTCTCTGCTTAGTGTCACTCATTTTCCCTAAACTTCTGCCTGTTGTGATTTCTCTGAAC
This sequence comes from Oreochromis aureus, assembly GCF_013358895.1. NCBI lineage: Eukaryota > Metazoa > Chordata > Actinopteri > Cichliformes > Cichlidae > Oreochromis > Oreochromis aureus. Next base: position 13,608,059 of record NC_052952.1, read on the forward strand.
ACTACACACACACACACACACAGTTGAAGGAGATACGTCAAAGTTCGGAGTTAGTTTCATTAAGATTTCTGCTTTAGTGGAGCCAGTCTACATTTGTGGAGTATATCAACTTGTTATTACGTGTTGTTCCCTCAGTACACATGTAACCTGCTATTCTCATTAGAGTCAACCTGCATCAATTAGGTTTCTCGTGACGCAGTGCGTCTGATGTCATGACGTCTCCGCCTTCTCCAGAATTTTCTACCTGCGGTTGAGACCACCATTTTGAGAGGCACTTGGCTGCAGGCAGGACCTCGTGAACAATTTGGTCAATAAGGTAACAAAGATATTACTTTTTCCATAGTCCTTGAAGGTAAGTCAAATGTAGAACACATATTTTAATATATTAGATATAAAAATATTCCAACTGTATTGTTTGTTAAGTGTTTAGTAAACTGACCTGACCAAACCGCTATCATTCAGCCCTGCTAACATTAGCGAAATGTCAGACCTGTTGGTAGTTTGTGCTTGGACATGTAGGTTAAGTTAGTAGTTTGCCGGCGGTACTCTCTTGTTTTAATATCGTAACGCTAGCTTAAAGTTGTGTATTCATGCAGTGTGTCGGTGTTGGCTTACTGTTAGTTATTCATTAGCATTAGCACATTATGGCGGCAAGCTGGGCCGCGGTTCTCTTCAGACTACGTTACTTTGGGCGCGCGCATTTATACACGAGTGGTTGTTCGCAGTATGCCTGTCGGCGCGAATAGTTCATGCGGTCACGGCCACGGGTGATGTAGGAGGTAAAGTTTAGCTGTGGTGGCTCCAGGAAGCATGCATTTACTGCCGCTTGCATTGCTTTCAATGTACATGACGTTAAGAAGGCGAGGAGAAAGGGTGCGTGCAGCGCTCGTACACGCACGGATCAGCCGTGTGAGAGGGAGATGGTGTGCGGCAGAAAATCAAAATTAGAAATCATAGAAGAAAGTATTACGCTATTGAACACAGAAAATACAGCCATCAGATTTCTTGTAGACCTAGCACACTTCTGGTCTGTGTCTGAATACATATATAAGTACATAGATGCAGATGAACACTGTAAACATGATGAAAGATCGACAGACTAACTCGAACATATCTTTAATCTTTAGGACTTTGGGTAGCGCTTCCTTTCCTTCCTGTCAACCTCTCCAGAGGGGTGTCTGCTGATGGCAGAAAGATTACATCACCTCTGGTTGGAACCCTGGACAGTGCCACAACCTTTGGCTTGGTGTCCAATGTGATGCCCCATCGCCACCTTCTGACCTAACTTCTTCTCAGCTCTGTGACTACTTCAAGAGGGGCATTCCTGTGTGGAGGCGTGCCAGGCAGCTCGTTTTACCTGTGAACTTGCGTACTTTCACTTCATCAACAACAAAGGTATGCAAGTTCAAAATAGTAATGTCTCATTTAAACTTAATTCAGTTTTACACTGAACAGGAATCGGCTTTATATATAAAACAATTGCAAAAAAAAAAAAAAAATGTACCTATGGGCATTTGGGTTTTGTTTTAAACTTTTGTTTTGAACTTATCCCTTTAAAATCTAATTAGAGAGGCTGGCTACATTTGATGAATACATTTTGTGTTTAAATGATTCGCTTTGTGTTGGGCAATGTGGCAAAAAGCTGAGATGAGATCTAGTCTCATATCACCATATTGATATATTGTAATATTGCCCAACTCTCCTCTGTGTTTTTCTCAAATTATTTATATACACCCAGTAAAGCGTGTCTCTTTGTTTCTCCAGTGCTATGCTTCATGTGGAGATGCAAGGACTGTGGGACAACATTAACAAAAAGATCTGAATTGCTCAAACACTACAAACTGATTCATAGGCATTACGGACGAGGCCACTCATATCCATGCACTTATTTAAATTGTGCATGTAGGTTCAAGACTTGGAACGCCCTACTGAGCCATCTATCAAGAAATCACCCTGCCCAACAAGCAGTCTCCAAAGCTGCGTCCACATTCATTGCCATATTTGTGGCCATAATCAACTCTCCACAGAAAGAGAATATTTTCAACATATCTATCAGCATCTTAAAAATAAGGAGACTGTAACATGTGCGTTCCAAAACTGTGAATATAAAACCAATGTCTATGAGAACTTCAAAAGTCATAAATACAGAAAACACTCTGGTACAGTGAACACATTTAAGCCTGGAATAAGTTCTGTTGATGAATCTTCTGCCAGTGTTGCCAGTGATATTTCAGATGTGGAAATTATAGAGAGTGATGTAAATTTAAATTCTGCTTTTGACAATGGGTATTCTGAAAACTTAGAGAAGGATATTGAGCTTAAAATTGCTTCAGTGCTCCTTAAGTTGGAACACATCTTTCTTGTGTCTAATGCAGCTGTAGATGAGCTTTTGCAGGAGTTAAACTATTTGATTGGTTCTGTTTCTGTGGCGATTACCCAAAAGACTATTAGCCAAATATTACAAGACAATGGATGCCAATTTGACCAGTCAGTTGTTGAAAAGCTAGCCAGTGTACTCTGTGAGACAAACCCTGTAAAAAAAAGCAATTGGAGATAACGGTCCACTTTCCAGTCCTTGGAGACGAAAAGCATACTATAAGAGCCACTTTAAAGTAGTGGAACCAGTGGAATATATACTTGACCGAAAAAATAACAAGTCATTCCAATATATTTCAATTTTAAAGTCTTTGCAGCATATTCTTGACTGCCAGACAATCTTGGATCAGGCTGTTAATTTGAATACTGTAGATAATCAGCCTCAAAAAACTTCTGTGCACTACAAAACTATCTTCGATGGTGACTTCTTCCATGAAAATGGACTGTTGTCCAAGCAGGAAAGCATTTCATTGATATTATACATTGATGAATTCGAAATATGTAATCCCCTTGGTACATCACGGAGGAAGCATAAAATTTGTGGATTGTACTGGGTTTTGGGTAATTTGCCACCAGGCTGTAATTCTGCTTTAACCTCAATCTATTTGGCTGCTTTAATCAAAAGTAATGATCTGAAGTGCTATGGGTATGAGAAAGTGTTAAAACCTGTAATTAATGATCTTGTAATTTTGGAACAGAGTGGGATATTTCTGTCAAAGTTGGGCAGAACAGTAAAAGGCACTGTTCAGTGTGTTGTTGCCGACAACCTTGGTGCACACAGTATTGCTGGATTCTTTGAAAATTTCTCAGGGACATACGTATGTAGATTTTGCACTGCAGAAACATCAGAGTTCCAGACTATTGAAGTCAGAAGTGAAGTCTTTACTTTAAGAACAAAAGACATTCATGCAGATCATTTACAATTATTGAGGAAAACAAATTGCCCAGTTATTATGGTGTGAAATCAAAGTGTATTTTGTCAAAGCACCTCTCACATTTTGATGTTACCACTGGGTTTCCACCTGATGTTGTACATGATCTTTTTGAGGGAATTGTTCCTTTTGAACTTGCGCTTTGCCTCAATTTGTTAATCAAAAAAAAGTATTTCACATTATGTACATTGAATGAAGCAATATCATCTTTCAACTTTAAGTGGGCTGACAAAACAAATCGACCTCATCCTGTGGCTCTCAGTTTTGCATCCAAAAAAAGTGTAGGAGGGAATGCACACGAGAACTGGAGTCTTACCAGATTTTTGCCTTTGTTCGTTGGGCAGAGTGTACCGTGTGAGGAGCCTGCTTGGCACATCTTAACAGACTTGAAGGACATTGTTGATCTTGTTGTCAGTCCTGTTCATACTGAGGACTCCATTGCATATCTTGGTTTTAAGATCTCCGAGCACAGAATCAAGTTTCAAGAGGTTTTCCCAGATGTTAATCTTAAACCAAAGCACCACTACTTGGAACATTATCCATACTTGATCCGTAAGTTTGGGCCACTGGTTGCACTATGGACTATGCGATTCAAGCAAAGCATAGTTTTTTAAAAGAGTTGCAAGGAACATCAGATGCTTCAAAATGTACTTCTTTCCCTTTCACAGAGACATCAGTATCAGATTGCATATCATTTGCATGCAATTAGCTTTGCCAAACCCCCACTGGAAGTAACAGATGTTTCCACTGTTCACATTGATGTTCTTAACAAGGACATCTCAAATGCACTGAGACAGAAGTCTCCAGATATGGACAATGTATGCTTGGCTAAAAGTGTAGCATATAATGGACTAATCTACAAGTGTGGGATGATCTTGATCCACGGCTCACTGGGAGGACTGCCAGAGTTTGGTGAAATCATCCAAATGGTGATACTGCAGGACAAACTAATCTTCATTCTGAAAAAGCTTAGCGGATGGTATATGGAACACTACAGAGCTTATGATCTCAAAACATCACCAAGCAAAGAAGTGGAACTTGTTGAGCCACAAGAACTGCATGATACCTACCCACTGGCAGACTACAAAATTAGAGGGATGCGTCTTGTCACCTTGAAAAGATATGTCCATGTTTAAAGGGTGAGGCCTCAAAATATGATAAAGTATTTTCTTAAGTGGGAAAACAAAACCCAGACCCATACAATACTAATGTGTTCTCAGAACATATTTATTTTATACTGCAAGCCAAAGTGGTGTGATGATGTCATTGGCAATTCATCAGTTATGTCATTTTTTTTTAATGCAGGTTGCTGGATTCCAGTCAGTGAATGCTAATCCTATGCTCTCCCCCCTTCTGCTTCTCTTCTCTTTTTCTTCTTTCCTCTCCTTGTTGTCTCCTATATTCTCCTCACCTCCTCTCCTTCTCTCTTCTCTTCAATGTCTCCCATATTCTCGCCATCTCTCTTCTCCTCCCCTCTCCTCTTCGGTTTGCCTTCTCTCCTCGCTGCCTCAGCTGATCTCCACCTCTCCTCTTCATTTTCTCCTCCCCTTTCCTCCTCTCTTTGCCTTCTCTCTTTTCCTCTAGTTTGACATTAAATTCTCCTAATTGGAAATGTCAGTGGTTTACATGTTGATCCTCACTAACTGTGCTTGTGCTTTGTTCTCAGACCACCATGGCTGGTTCAACACCTGCAAGACTGAAGGTGATTTTAGGAGAACAACATTGAAAAGCTGACTCTTCCAAATGGCATCCCAGAGTCACTTGAAGACCTTCTCAGCACGATAAAGACTACCTTTGGGTTAAAAGGTAACTTCAGACTGCAATACATGGACCAAGACTTTGGCAACGACTTCTTCAATCTGAATTCTACCACCGAACTTGAATTTGGGGACAATCAAAGTGATCCACCAGCAAACAAATCCACCTTTGATCAGTGCCGATCAGTCCACTTCATCTCTGTCTCTTTCATTTGAGTCTGATGACGGTATTTCGGTGGCATCAAATGACACAATTATCCTCTCATCCCCTGAATCTATGTCATCTCGAACACAACAGTGGCCAGAAGACTTTGCAATTCCCCAATTTTCATATGACACAGAGCTACAGCTAGAGAGGGGGAATACTGAGTACTGTGTGAGCCAAAAATGTTGACTTTAAGCGCCCGAATGCTGTCTGATATCCTGAAAAGAGTTGCAGAAGAAATTTACCGTTACAAGGCCTATCCAGAGGATGCACATTTCTGCGCAGCTGCAGAGGCCCTTATCAAAAAGCACCCATGTTTGAAAGAACCTGGATCATTCAATGGCTGCTACGGTTGGAAACAACGACTGAAGTACAAATGGCAAACTACAGGACCCAGCTGAAATTACAGGGTGTCCAGAGCTGTGTGTAAACTCACTGAAATCTAAAGCTACTACAGATGCTTTCCCTGCTAAAAATTGAAGAAGCCAAAACGTTCTGAAGCTAACTTTTATCCATCCTTTCCTACTGGTGAGACTCTGGACAGCATGGAAAAAGTGAGACTAGAACTTCTGACAGAGATCGGGATAAGGGACAATGAAAGGTCATCGCGAACAAAATGGCTAACACGTTTGCCTACAGACGACATGAGGTGGTAAACCAAGAACCAAGCATTCAGGAACTGAAGGACAGATGGCCTGCACTCTTCACACAGAAAGAGGTAAGAATGGAACTGAAGTGATCGAAGTCTGTATGCTTCAGGATTTATTGCAGTTAACTTTCATGAATCGGTCATAACTTGATGTGGTTGAGATTTTATAACACTGAACTTAATGAAAGAATTTACATTTGAATTTCCATATATGTTATACTTTTGGGATATAGACATTTTGGCATACAATCAGTTTCAGCATTTTGTTCCATAATACAATATCTACTGTCATTTGTGTTTTGTTTTTAGATAAATACGGAGTTCCAGAGGCTCATGGCTGTTCCTCTTGAGTGGAAGTTCATGGCCCAGTTAGACATGCACTCAAGTCAGCTGATCAAAGTCATACGTGCCAAAGGAGGAGCAACACGCCAAAAGGTTGCGAACATCATGGACACATTGGACCAGGTAAATCTGTACCATCAAACAAGATACTTCGTAACTAAGAGGGCTGTCAAAATATATCTGAATCCTTCATAAAGACAGTATGGGCAGGCCAATGCTAATCATGGCTTTCATATGCATGAATGTTTTTAGCGACTCAAAAAATACACCACTGAACTCATCCCCTTTTCTTTCTGTAATGAATCTCTGGGCTTGTGAATTACTGTTTTTAAATAAAGTACATGTAAGTTAAGCAATAAGAGTAAGGATGTCTGTCTTATGAAATTTAGAGTTTAAAATTAATCAACATTTGTTGTTCTAGACTGTGGACATTAATCATCGGAGGAATGTGTGCTGAAAGCCCTCACCATCTTCCTGGGAGAAGATGCAGATGGCCTGATCAAGGAATACCTTGTAAGTTTCAACAGTTTGTCAGCACATCTTGTCAAAGGGACACAAAAAAGTTAACTGTTAGAACAAACATAACACGTGAACCATAGTTGGATTGCTGACATGTATTTATTATCATGACCATATTGGACATTATGTAATTCCCAGCAACAACACATTACATATTGGATTGACTTTGTTTTAAGTAAGAAGGGCTTACTTGATTATTTAAGTTCAAAGGAATAGTTTGACATGTTGGGAAATCTTATCTTTCTTGCTTACAATTTGATTAGAGTCAGATTGATACACCTCTCTCTGCTGTTTCTGGTGTGTGATGACACCCAGCCAAGAAATAGCCCAGCACATAACACATATTGGTACATCACCCAAACACTTAATCACTGTAAGAAGTGAGGCTAATGATGATTTGTGTTTGTGTCTTGTACCCCTCTGTAGGACTGTGGAGCAGATGATGTTCAGAGGGACCTGGAGGAGGTCACCATGGCAGTGTATGTGATTCGGAAGGAGGGGGAGGGACTGCAGGAGCCACCTGAAGACATTGGCATTGTCATTGAGGGTGTGGAAGTGTTGCATGAACTAACTTCGGTTGCCTCAGCTTGTGCCCTGCTTCTAGGTTTGATCTATGCACTCAACCTAGCTTATCCAAAACCCTTTCGCTTCACTTTTGAAGTGCTCCAAAAAATCTTCATGCAGCTTGATCAGCACAAGATGTCCCCCAAAGTCCAAAATCTGTATTTCAAACTTCAAAGCTCCCAGTAATGGCACAGAACAATGACCAACAAATGGCCTTGTGCCATAATGCGAAGGAACAACTGTGTTTGGACATATAGCATGTAAAATATGTAGTCTCTTTTTGGATGTTGGGCCTTTTTATGCTCCAAGAGACCTCAAACCACAATTTAATGTGCTTTTATACATACTTTGTATGGTATTTTTATTTATTTTTAATTTTTTCAGACATATTTGCCTTCGTTTCAAGGAAAGGTTGCATTTCAGGTTTGATGTGCTCAGTTATACAACAAACTGTTGTGACATTCTAAAACTCTAAAGGAGTGTTTATATTTTTTCATCCCCATTGGTCAGCTACACTGTTCAGATATTTATTCATTGGCTATAGCTGAAGAGAAGTTTCTGTATACTCTTGGGGCACTTTTTCATAGTTGACACTATATGTGTTGAGATTGATATTTGTGTAATACTGTGTTGCACTTTACACTTTGATGACAACTTTGTGGTCCTACTAAGCGTTACTTGCATTTTGTGCATATGTGTTTTAAAAGGACAAATGTGTAATGTGTTTGACCAAAAGCTGTGTTGGTTGCCATAAAGGTAATACTTTATTACATTTATACAATAAAGTATTTAAAAAAAAAAAACATTGGATTTTGAATATTTGAAAATATTTTCAGCCAACTTAAAATTTTGATTTAAGCTTTATTAAACAAACTAAAATTTCATTTTAGAGTCACTACAAAAATAATTTACACTAAACCACATTATTAGGTTAGCAAAGAGCAATATTTTACTTTTGGGTTATGCAAATTATTGGGTTGGAAAAACTGAAAACTTTAAGTTGAAATGTCTTAATTTTAAGTTGGATTAATGCAAAATGTTTATTTGACAACAATTAATTTATTAAGTACATGTAACTTAAATCAGTTGTGTTAATCTAATGTATTAACTTCATTTCAAAGAACTTAATTAAATTAGGTGTTACCAATTGAAATAATTCAATTAAGTTGGTTCAACTATTTTCTTTTTTCAGTGTGGTACTACAAGGTCATTAAGATAAGATGGGGCCTGATTATTTAAGACCTTGTATGTGAGGAGCAGGATTTTGAATTCAATTCTGGATTTAACAGGAAGCCAATGAAGGGAAGCCAAAACAGGAGAAATATGCTCTCTTTCTAGTCCCTGTCAGTACCCTTGCTGCAGCATTTTGGATCAGCTGAAGGCTTTTCAGTGAGTTTTAGGACATCCTGATAATAAAGAATTACAGTAGTCCAGCCTGGAAGTAATAAATGCATGAACTAGTTTTTCAGCATCACTCTGAGACAGGATATTTCTAATTTTAGAGATGTTGCGCAAATGGAAGAAAGCAGTCTTACATATTTGTTTAATATGTGCATTGAAGGACATGTCCTGGTCAAAATGACTCAAGGTTCCTCACAGCATTACTGGAGGCCAAGGTAATGCCATCCAGAGTAAGAATCTGCTTAGATACCATATTTCTAAGATTTTCAGGGCCGAGTACAATAACCTCAGTTTTATCTGAATTAAGAAGCAGAAAGTTAGCGGCCATCCAGGTCTTTATGTCTTTAAGACATTCCTGCAGTTTAACTAATTGGTGTGTGTTACCTGGCTTCATGGATAGATAGAGCTGCGTGTCATCTGCATAGCAGTGAAAATTTATGCAATGTCTTCTAATGATGCTGCCTAAGGGAAGCATGTATAATGTAAATAGAATTGGTCCTAGCACTGAACCCTGTGGAACACCATAATTGACCTTAGTGGGTGAAGAGGACTCTCCATTTACTTGAACAAATTGGAGTCTATTAGATAGATATGATACAAACCACTGCAGTGCAGTACCTGTAATACCTACAGCATGTTCTAATCGCTCTAATAGGATATTATGATCAACAGTATCGAACGCAGCACTAAGGTCTAGCAGGACAAGCACAGAGATGAGTCCACTGTCAGAGGCCATAAGAAGATTATTTGTAACCTTCACTAAAGCTGTTTCTGTGCTGTGATGAGCTCTGAAACCTGACTGAAACGCTTCAAATAAGCCATTCCTCTGCAGATGATCTGTTAGCTGTTTGACAACTACTCTTTCAAGGATTTTGATATGAAAGGAAGGTTGGAGATTGGCCTATAATTAGCTAAGACAGCTGGGTCTAGAGATGGCTTTTTAAGTAAAGGTTTAACTACAGCCACCTTGAAGGCCTGTGGTACATAGCCGATTATTAGAGATAGGTTGATCATATTTAAGATCGAAGAATTAATTAATGGCAGGACTTCTTTGAGCAGTTTTGTAGGAATGGGGTCTAAAAGACACGTTGATGGTTTGGAGGAATTAATTATTGAAGTTAACTCAGAAAGATCAATTGGAGAAAAGAGTTTAACTTAACATCAATGGTACTAAAAGTAGCTGTAGATAATGTTACATCTGTGGGATGATTATTGGTAATTTTTTCTCTAATGATAAAAATTTTATTTGTGAAGAAGTTCATGAAGTCATTACTAGTTAACGTTAAAGGGATTGTTGGCTGAGTAGAGCTCTGACTTTTGTCAGCCTGGCTACAGTGCTGAAGAGAAACCTGGGGTTGTTCTTATTTTCTTCAATCAGTGACGAATAGTAAGATGTTCTGGCTTTGCGGAGGGCTTTCTTATAAAGTAGCAAACTATTTCTCCAGGCTAAATGATGATCCTCTAAATTTGTGACACGCCATTTCCTCTCCAGCTTACTTAGTTATCTGCTTTAGGCTACGTGTTTGAGAATTATACCACGGAGTCAGGGACTTTGGATTTGAGGCCTTAGTTTTCACAGGAGCTACAGTATCCAGAGTCGTACGTAGTGAGGAGGTAAAATTATTAACAAGATAATCGACCTCTGTTGGAGTAAGCGTTCAGATAGCTGCTCTGCTCTATGTTGGTACAGGGCATTGAAGATGATAACAGTGGGTGGATTATATTCTTAAACTTAGTTACAGCACTTTCAGAAAGACATCTACTTTGATAAAGTCTACTCTCCACTGCTGTGTAATCAATTATTGTAAATGTAAATGTTATCAGGAAATGATCAGACAGCAGAGGGTTTTCAGGAAACACTGTTAAATGTTCAGTTTCTATGCCATATGTTAAAACAAGATCTAGAGTGTGATTAAAGTGGTGGGTGGGTTCTTTTACATTTTGAGAGAAGCCAATTGAGTCTAATAACAGATTAAATGCGATGTTGAGGCTGTCATTTTAGCATCTACATGGATGTTAAAATCACCCACAATAATTATTTTATCTGAGCTGAGCACTAAATCAGATAAAAAGTCTGAGAAATCAGAGAGAAACTCTGTGTAAGGCCCAGGTGGACGATAGATGATAACAAGTAAGACTGGTTTCTGAGTTTTACAGCTGGGGTGGACGAGGCTAAGCATCAGGCTTTCAAATGAATTAAAAGTCTGTCTTGGTCTTTCGTTAATTAATAGACTGGTGTGAAAATTGCTGCCACACCGCCCCTCGGCCTGTGCTTCGGGATTTCTGGTAGTTAGAATGACTCGGGGTGTTGATTCATTTAAACTAACATACTCATCCTGCTGCAACCAGGTTTCTGTAAGGCAGAGTAAATCGATTTGTTGATCAATTATTAAGTCATGTACTAACAGAGACTTGGAGGAGAGAGACCTAATATTTAATAATCCACATTTCACTGTTTTACTCTTTGGTTCAAATGTGGATACTGTATTGTTCTTTTTCTTTGTGATTTTTATGTTTAAGTTGTTTATTGCTGGTTTTTAGTTTGTTTTTTGTCTGTTTGGGAGCTGACACAGTCTCAATGGAGATGGGTTTTTGGGGGGGTAGCAGGAGGAGAGAAGCTGCAGAGAGGCGTGTAAGACTGCAACTCTGCTTCCTGGTCCCAACTCTGGATAGTCATATTTTGGGGGTTTAATAAATTGGTCCATATTTCTAGAAATGAGAGCTGCTCCATCCAAAGTGGGATGGATGCCGTCTCTCCTAACAAGACCAGGTTTCCTCCAGAAGGTTTGCCAATTATCTATGAAGCCCACATCGTTTCTGGGACACCACTCAGACAGCCAGCAATTTAAGGAGAACATGCGGCTAAACATGTCACTCCTGGTCTGATTGGGGAGGGACCAGAGAAAACTGCAGAGTCCGACATTGTTTTGGCAAAGTTACACACCGATTCAATATTGATTTTAGTGACCTCCGATTGGCGTAACTGGTGTCATTACTGCCGACGTGAATTATGATCTTACTGTATTTACGTTTACCCTTAGCCAGCAGTTTTAAATTTCCTTCAATGTCGCCTGCTCTGGCCCCTGGAAGACAATTGACTATGGTTGCCGGTGTCTCTAGCTTCACATGTCTGAGAACAGAATCACCAATTACCAGAGTTTGACCCCGGCGGGTGTGTCGCCGAGTGGGGGGAAACGGTTGAGACACATGAACAGGTTGGTGGTGTACCTGGGGCTTCAGTTTAAGACTATGCTTCCTCCTCACCGTCACCCAGCCGCCCTCTTTCCCCAGCTGCTTGGGGTCTGCCGGGGAACAGCTAGCGGGGCCTACGCTATCTTCGGCTGCACCAGCTACAGGGGCCTGGCTAGCTACTGGTGAATGAAGGGTGCTGGCCGAGTCTCCAATTCAGTAATCCTGGCCTCCAGAGCTGCAAATATGCTACATTTGTTACAGGTATCATTACTGCTAAAGGAGGCCGAGGAGTAACTAAACATCTGACACAATGAGCAGGAAAGTGCAGGAGGGACAGGTGAAGTAGCCATGGTGCTAACGAGTCGGCTACGAGCTAAGCTAAGCTAGCGAAACAGTAAAGAGACAGTGAGTGAATACTTTGGCTATAAATTAGGTAGTGAGTACACAGAAAGGGTGATTCAGATGAAGCACGTTAAGATTATACTATGAAAAAGGGATGTATCAAAAGATTTAAATTAAATTGCTAAGCAGAAAAGCTACTCAGAAACACCACTGTGTTTGAGCAGGAACAGGAAGTGATACTCTACCACAAAGCGAGCGAACACCAAGTGACAGCGCCACCAAGATGGCAATTAATGGCATCATCATATTAGAAAAAGCTATCCAGCTGTGTTGTGTGTATCCATCTGTTCTTTTGAGCTCTCTCGGAAGATTACTGGTCACTATTTCAAAGCCCTCCTAATCCATGTTTAATCTAGACATATAATAGGTCCTCTGATCTGTGACCCTATGTAAATATTTTAAAAGGTTTATGTCATTCATTCTAGATCTTCCATGTCCTCGTCTTGGTACCATACTCAAGGATTCTTATTAATCAAATGACTCATGACTCTTGGAGAGTGTCACTTTGTAAACTAAATGCTAAGTACGAACTACCAGCAACCGTTTAAGTGCCTAATCCTATTTTAAAAGATATATTCATTTGCTGACTGTTCCACCTTATTTGGTGCAAGCAGACAGCAGCTATAAATATAGTTGCCACATTTTCCTTGGGTCCTGGTGGCTGGGTGAATAGCTTTGGCTCATTTCCCAACAAGACTTCCATTTAACAGATGAGTAAAGAGAGGGACAGGAGTGGAGGGGGAAGAAGAATGGCAGGGAGAGACAAAGATTTACTTTACCCTTTTTGTTCCAGAAATTAGTTTTCAGAGGGATGTGAAGCACAAATACTCCCAGGTCACTGACTGATAGATCATAATGGTTTATCATAATGGTAGTCAGAGTCAGTCCTGTGCAGAGAATCAGAGGCAGCAAGCTGAAATCTGTAACAACAGCCAATATGAGATGCTATCTGTCTGCAACAGTGCACCACTTTTCCTGCTGGCAAGGACATCAAGCCTGCAAGAGGAGGGGCAGCAGGGGATTCAGTGCTCCTAAAGGGTGCATATCCATATATCCTTGTAGCCTCTTCTACCAAAGGCACAGACCCGCACACAAGAGTAAAGACTATGAAAGATGGATGTTCTTTTCCTTTAGTCAGTAGTGGATGTCATGGTTGGGATAGAGGGGGCAGCAAGAGGGACAAGAAGAGCTAGACACATGTGGGTGTGTGAATTATGAAATGAATTCATGAATGAGAAAATAAGTGAGTTCACCTTACTTGCAGCTGCTCCGGGAGCTAGTGGAGCAGCAGACTGCAAAGCAACATAGGTAACAAAATCACATGAGATGTGAAATAAGCTGCTACCAGAAACAATGCCCCGAGGGTCTTTGTACCTTCTTGCAGGTTTAATCTAACAAATGTCTGCATAATGAAGTTAAAACAGAGTAAAAAACAAACACGTTCCTACAGAGAAATCATTTATTGCTGTATAACAATACAGGCAGTAGTGCAGCTTTTGTAGTTTACACTCCAACACAGTATGTGTTGGAGCTAGGAGTTGTCCAGGGCTGAGCTCGAGCATACTCTTCAAGAAATGTTCAGCCTAATGACATTCCTAATAATAATTAAATGATTAGATTCAATCAGTCTAATACACTCACCTTTACACACCACTTGATTCAGTTCAATTAGATATTATTTATACAGCTCCAAATCACAACAACATCTGCCACAAGGTACTTTATACTGTAAGGTTACGGCCGTACAATAATACAGAGAAAATAGAGAAAACCCCAGCAATCAGATGACCCTCTATGAGCAAAAACTTGGTGACAGTGGAAAGGAAAAACTCTTTAAAAAACTGTTGAAAGTAAGAAACGTCTGGCAGAACCAGGCTCAGTGAGGGGGAGCCATCTGCTGTGACCGGTTGGGGGTGAGGAGAAGAAGACAGGATAAAAGACACGCTGTGGGAGAGAGACAGAAAATTATAATAACTGATGATTAAATGCAGAGTGATGCATAAACACACAGGGAGTGGAAAAAGGTGAGTGAAGAAGAAATACTGCATCATAGGAAGCCCCCAGCAGTCTAAACCTATTGCAGCGTAACTAAGGGAGGATTCAGGGTTACCTGATCCAGCCCTAACTATAAAACAAAGTTTTTAGCTAATCTTAAAAATAGACAGGGTGCCCCTCTCCTAAGTCCAAACATGGCACTGGTTCCACAGAAGAGGTGCTTGAAAGCCGAAGGCTCTGCCTCCCATTCTACTTCTAAATATCCTAGGAACCACAAGCCTGCAGACTGACAAAGAAGTGCTCTATTGGGGTGAAATGGTACAATTAGGTCTTTAAGAAAAGATGAAGTCTGATTATTTAGGACCTTGTTTGAGAGAGCTGTGAGGAGCCCACCACTTTAGCTGCTTTTTAATGCATATATCCTCTCAGCCAATCACATGACAGTAAATATGCACATTTAGATGTGCAGACAAGATGACTTGTTGAAGTTCAAAGTAAACATCAGAATAGGAAAGAAAGCTGCCAGACGGACTGGACTGAGTATTTCAAAAACTGCTGATCTACTGGGAATTTCCCAGTACAAAACACAACATTTCAAACCTTGAAGCAGACAAGTCAGAGCAGCAGAAGAACATATTGAACACAAATGGGATGACAGAGGACTGGTCTGATGAGCCTTGATTTTTGGTGATGGTTGGGTCAGAATTTGGTGTAAAGAGCACGAAAGCATCTTGAATTGCATCAACAATTCAGATTGCTGTTGGTGGTGTAATGTTGTGGGAAATATTTTCTTGGCACATTTTGGGTCTCTTGGTGCCATCTAAGCATTGTTTAAATGCCAGAGCTTACCTGAGTTTTGTTACTGACCATGTTCATCTCTCTGTGATCACAGTGTGCCCATGTTCTGATTTCCAGCATTTCTTTGACTATGCCATGAAATATTACGGGAAAAGGAGGTTCACCAAGTAGGGGAGACCGGGGATAGTTGTAACGTGGGTCAGTTGTAACACTTCCAATTTCTCCAATCAGGGCTAAGTTTCAAATGATGTGACTCATCCTGTGCATGCCCAATTCAGTTCTGCTATCACATGTGAAAAATCTGCACATTTTGTCAAACACAGACAATTTAACACGAAAAAAAGTAATTTGTATGCCAAAAAGTAAGTTTTTCTACTTTATTTCAATTTCTAATAGCATTATCTGCGTTGCAGTTAAACTCCTCAAACTTAAATTATGTTATTTGTATGTCTAAGGGGATTTATTCTGTGTAGGTCTTTAGTGCTAATGTTTTAGCCGTTGGCTGTAATCTTAGCTATTTCATGGCTATAGGAGTCTGGGTCAGTTGTAACAACAACAGTCTGGGTTAGTTGTAACAATAATGCAGATGTTACAACTTACCACACTATTACTTTAACTTATATTAAACAAGTTGGGCCAATGACATCAGCAGAGAGAGGTTCACTGGTCACCTTTGTATATGTGGTTAATGCCATTGGCAACACAATTCCTCCACTGTTTGTGTTCCCACACATACATTATGCAGACCACTGTGTCAGAGATGGGCCAGTAGGAAGTATTGGTATTGGAAATAAATCAGGATGGGTGCAAGAAACAGATTTCCTCATCTTTCTGAAGCACTTTGCAAACCACACCAAGGTAAGCCATGATAAAAAGTAATGGAATTGCGATGCTGGTGCGCAACTACATTTTTTTCAGCTTCATTGTTATGTTCAAAAGTTGGTGCAAGAGTTGTAGGTTATAATGCCCACTGAGCCAATGAGGCCAAACTCAAGGAAGACCAACCAAAATTAATGAAATATTCAGTTGCAGAAAATTCCATAATTTGTCCTTTTTTGGGGGGTTGGAATATGTTCAAAAGCTAGAGTTCTGCATTCTCTCTCTCTCTCACACACACACACACACACACACACATAGCTACATAAATGGCTCTAAGTGCATTCAGGTGTTGAATAAAAAGGATTATATGTAAATGTGTTGTCAGTACCCTTATTTCATTGTGTTACATTTCACCCCAGGATATGTTACAACTAACCCAGACTATGGGGTTAATTGTAACATTTCACTCTTTGTGTTTGAGACCATACCATGCAATGGGTAATTGTGCTGCAGAGAAAATAGCTGCACTATTTAATAGCAGAGGCATGTAAATACTTTGCATTAAATTTTGAATCCACTACCTTAAAAGAGCTCCAATTTACAGACAGAAATGTCAAAAATGTTACAACTATCCCCGGTCTCCCCTACTGGCAAGGTGTACCGAGTAATAAAGTCTCTATTATTAAGTGCATATAAAATATGTAAAACAAAGCAATTTGCTAGCATTAGCTTGCTAGCGTTAGCTTGCTAGCGTTAGCATGCATTAAAAAAAGCAGGCTTTCCCACAAATAATAATGGAAAGAAGATTGCCTTATAAATTACTGTGGCAGGCTGAATTTTTTTCCTGCTTTGTTTGACTTTAAATATTTTCCATAAATGTAACTTGTGTTGTGGCTGATGTTGTCTTGAAACAGTGACCGTCACAGTCGTATAAAGAAACAGTTAAAACTATGAAATGTTTAGAGATGGTTCTGATTATGGAAATATAATGTCAGGACTAACAAACTGGGTATTTTAGCTCTATCCATCTGGACAAAAACATATTATTAATTTGACGCACCCTCATTAAATTATTTCCACTGAACTGCTCGAGTGTTACCGTGGGGCACAGCAGTTCGGCTCGACATGCAATCATTTGTAATGGGGAAGCGTTCAGATGAACATGAAAGAACATTTAAGTTTGCAATAATAAAATTCTTCTTTCACTGAAAATGACTCTGCTTGACAAATGTTTTACCTTTTGTGAGTAAAGTTTGTTTTTATTTGTTAGCTCTATTGTATGATGATAATACTTCTGTACTCTTAACTGTAAGGAATTATTTGAGTGCCGTATGTTGACCAGCAGTTGATTTTTTTTTTTGGTATTACTACATAATACAAAAAAAGTAAGAAAAAAACACAGTAAAGATGTGTAGAAACAGTGCAGTTTATGGAGGTGAAATCACAGGAGTTTGTTCCCAGAATTCAAAACAGATTAAATGGTTGGAATCACAAGAACTTGAAAACCAAATTTATGGTTTATCTTTTGTTTTACTTTTGTGCAGATGATATCCAATGGAAAGTTCAATACCACCAGGAATTTATTCTGTTAATTGGACTAGGGCTGTCCTTGGTTAAGCATGGGTAGATTCATTCTTAATAGTCATTTGGCTGAATCTCAGACTACTTCTTTTTCATCATCTTCATCATCATCATCTTGGTCATGAAACCTTTTGCCAGTGAATTCTTCAATTACTTTTGAGCTTCTGAAAATCTGAGTTAATGTAATGCTTTTGTTAAACCCTTTGAATTAAAATTGAAAATCTGCACTTCAATCACATCCTAAGTGTTTGGTTTAAAATCATCTCTGGTGATGCACAGAGCCAAAATAATCAAAACAAAACCAAAAACAGGAAATGTGTCTCTATCCTAATACTTATGGACTTAAATCTACAAGAGGGGAAACTTCTCCCACTAGCTCTAGCCTTTCTGCATGTATTTCTAAGTGTTTCTCTTTCAGACTGCAAAATTGGAGTGGGAGCTTTTTTAAGTACACCTTTGAACTGTAAGATCTGTGACAGGCTATTTACTGCTATTTGCACCATTTTTAATGCTGAAAAACATGTTTTGTGGCTAACATAGCTGTGATTTCTGTCACTAGTGGTGTTAATTTAATTTGAAATGCCAGATGGAGTTGTTAGCAGAACGACTGTTGGTGCAGGTGGCCTTCTCACAGCTGTGAGCGCAGCACCAAATCTTTGGCCCCATCCTGCTGCTCTTCACTGAGTCCTCACGCTGAACAAATTCTGGTAAGCTATACTACTATTTCATATCTAACAAAACAGACGTAAACTTGGAGAGTCGAGGATAGTTGCCCAACACAAGACCCAGATCACTCTGATCCAGTGACCAGAGTGATTTACACTGTTTTTTTAAACATTTTTCTAATTGTTTAAAAATCTAAAAGTTTCTATAGAGACAGCAGCCCATAATGAAAACTGCAGAGAGTGCGAAAGCCTGTGTGTGTTTCACTCAGCAGTACACACACAGAGCTCTGTAACATTACAAAATCGACTAATTTGCATCATTTTTAATCAGTCTGATGGGTAATTGAAGTATAAGCTGAAGAAAGATCTAGAGATATGGATTATTAAGATAGAATATAAGCCCTGAATTTCTTAAGCTCAATACACTTTCTTTAACTGTGTGAGGATTTGCCAATAAATAATTAGCAAGGACAGCAAAACACTCCCACTGCCTGCAGTGAAAACTTTGTTCCTGTAAGTGCAGAGAAAGGCACTGAAGTCTCTGTTCTCATATCAGCAAGGCCTGGAGGTCTGGAGGACTGCCCCAGCCTCAAGCAAAGACAGTTTTCCTGGATCTCTAGAGGGACTTGCAGGTGTCTGCTCTCAGAGTCAAGTGGCCTCCTCTATCCCACATCCTGTGGAAGACATGTTTTCCCCTCTCATGGGGGATCTGCTAGAGCCGAGAGCCTTTTAGCTCATCTTTCATACATCCATGCTTTATAAAATCCCAGGGGGTAATGAGTAGAGCAGCATAAGACAGATTTGGCATAGATGAAATTACCGTTTTGAAATTGTTTGACTATTTATAACTGTTGAATGAAACTTTTGAAAAAAGTTAAAGAAAGCATAACTTTCCTATAAATGTATGACCTACACTTAAAGTAAAACTCCGGTATTTATTGTATTTGACTCAAAGTCGTCTTTAAATTACAGTGTCCTCTCTCAGCCATGTAAAAATGTAGATCACATGATCCTAAACAACATCTTTCGTTTTCTAATCTGTTGTCCTTAGAATCAGAAACTAACATGTTCTTTGCAGTACAAGTATATTTACAGCCTAAAGCTATCCAGCAACTAAGATCTTACAAACGTCCTACAATTTGATCTTTAAATTCATTAGAATCTTGCACAATTTAATAATCAGGCAAGCTAGTCACACCACTTTAATTTGAACCCTGAGTTGGGCCCCTACACTCCGGCTCCTAGAGTCAAAAATCACTAATGTATTCTGTCACATTGAACATATTCTGCAGGCCCTTCAGCACACCCCCGCTGACCTGTTTAATGCAGTTCTCGTTCAGACCATAGCTCTTGGAGATGATGAGTCGCTCCATTATCTGAGCTACCTGACATCTGATGTGGTTGACACACTCGTCCTGCAGGCGGGCGTTGATACTGTGACACTTGGTCAGCACTCTCATCACGCAAATGAATGTGCAGGGCTGGTTGAACTGAACCCTCCCGGCTGTGGCTTCACAATTGTGTTCAGGCTGGTCATCAGTAGCTGTAATCTGTAAAGCCACAATATTCAACATGCTTTACTGTATTATGATTTCTACTTTTTGGTATGTGTCTGTTGCTGAATGCTCACTGACTGTTCGTGGAGACAGCTTGAACTGTAAGAGCGGTACAGCACAGTGCGCCGTTGCTCATAAAAAACCATATTTACATACAAGTAATATGGATGTTTATCTGGGCTTATTTGTGAATTTTTTCCCCTCATCGATTGTATATTATTTTATATTCTTTTGTAGATTCATCGCCCCATGAATGTATGTGAACAATAAAGATCAAAGAGCAAATACTGAGGTGGGGAATATTACAGTATATGAATCACACAATATGGTTCTGCAGCAGACAATCTTCTGCAAATTGCACCATTATTTAGCACTCACAGAAAAGGATGTCTTAAATCATCTGCAACAGACATGACTGGTGGGAGAGTATTTCACTCAACTAGTAATTGCTGCAGGTGGACGTCCCACAGCGTTGAGCAAAGTGCTAAGACAATGAATCTAACCTGTAGCTTATCACTGAGTCATCTCACCCTCGGATCACACATATATCTGGGCTTCTACTGTTATATTAATGTGACAGAAGTTGAGTTGATGCATCTGATAGAGGGGGAAGACTAGTTTCCACGTATCACATGCAGTAAGTTACATTTTTGCAGTATGCTGAGCAGTTTTTCAGTTATTTAATCACATTTTTGCACAAAGACTGCCCATCATAGAAACTGCAGCTTAATATGACTCACACAGATCTGAAGTGTCTTCCATCCATGCATGAATGTAGCAATACTGTTGTGTCAGTGAATGTAATTAGACTTTAAAGAAACTTTAGTAGACCTACTGATGGCATGTTTGCTGTCCACAGCCGGATGGGTCTTGGGTTTTTCCTTTGACTTTTATAAATACCTGAAGCATCAAAAATCAGTGTGACATGCATGTTTATGCACATATTTGCCTTGTTACCAGTTCTCAGTTCAAAAGTCTGCATCTCTGATGGCATGGGGGTGCATCAGTGTGTATGGAACTGGCAGCTTGTACATATAGAAAGGTATCTACAGGTTTTAAAACAACACGTTCTCATGCAGATTATAGCTTTTTCAGAGAAGGCCTTGCACATTTCAGCAAGACTACTAACATGGCCTAGTAGTGGATGACCCGGGTGCTGAACTGACCTGCCTGCAGGTGACACCTTTCATCAGTTGGAAACATTTGATACGTCATGAAATGCAAAATATGACAATGAAGACACAGGACTGTTGGTAAATGAGAATTTGATATCAATAAAGACTGGGACAACATATCTCTCCCAAAATTCCAGCAGCTGGTGTCCTCATTTCCCAGATGTTTAGGGACTGTTGTTTAAAGACGAGGGGATGCTGCATAGTGGTAAACATGACAAGTGTTACATTCCCCTAAAGGGTCCAGGCGATGTGGGAAAGTAACAAAAAGTGTCCAGGTCGGAAAAAGGAGCTAGAGATATTAGGAGGAGATATTTTAAAAGGGTTAAAATAAAGAATTTTATTAAAGTTTCTATTAATAACTCAGCTAAAAGAGATGGGCAAGCCGCTATCACCATTTAAAGAAACAAACAAAGACTCAGGCATCGGTCCGTAAACTGAAAAGTAAGTTAAAAAAAAGTTTAGTCAAGAAACACTCCTCTCCACAAAGCAGGAGTAAACAATCACCGAACACAGCTCACTAGCTGCAACCACCAACATGACTCTCTGACACCAGAGCTCACCGTTCTCTGGCCTTAAATACCTTTAACTGCTGATAGGAGTCAGCTGTACAAAAGAAAAAGGTGGCACCTAAGGCAGGAGAGACGGTAGGACACGCCCACACAGGCAACTTCAGGAGGAGGCCCTGCTAGGGCCGTAACACCAAGTCTTAAAAAAAGTAGTTTAACCATTTGATATGTTTTCTATGTTTGTCATTGTCATGTCATGGACAAAATATGAGTTTATGAGATTTATAAATCATTGCATTAATTTTTTCATTTTACACAATGTCCCTTTTTTTTTTTGAATCCATGCTTGTATGTTTTAAAGGTGCTGGAATAACAACCTTGAAAGATTCACAATACATTTCCTAAAACAGTGGACAGAAATACAATTCACCCATGACAGAGAAAAGACATAAGTTTGAAAAAATGTTCATACTTTTTGTTTTCTTTCTTGTATTTCAACCCCATTCAGTAAATCACTGGTTCCAATGCCCACGTACATTTAGTAACCAGTTTAGGAAGAGCTCTTTCAAGCCATGTAGATACATTTCAAATATAAAAAGCAGGAAAATCTTCTCAGTTATTGTGGCTGATTTTAGGAGGTGCCTCACAGCTTGACAATAACAAGTACAGTCAAGTTGTAGGTCAAACTAAGCCATGAGTACCATATGCTTCCTGCAGCTAGAGGTCATGTTGAGGTCTCTTTATGATGAAGTGTGCCACACGGCACGGAACAGTAGATTATTAATAAGCAGGTGTACACAGGCCCTTGAGTTTGTTTGGGAAATCTGGCACGCAAACCCTCGAGCAGCTCTTAAAAGGCCTTCCAGAGAGGAGAGTGCTGGCAGACAGCGGGGTGACGAGGGAATTAAGTGAAAGGCCGACTGGGTTAGTCGGGATATTTTTTCTTTTCATTTTGAATGCTCAATGTAGTGGTGGCAGCAGACACTGTTATGAATTATTTAGCACTTTAGACCTTAAAGTTAATTTGCAGTGACTTTCTTAAATGACGCGGTGTGTCTGGCTTCAAGACAGACACTGTGGGATAATGGAAGGATAATAATGGCTTTCCTACTGACTTGTATGTGTCTGTGTGTGTGTGTAGGCAAAGATTTATACTACATGGAAAGATTAGCCTTCATACACACAGGCACACACACAAAAAAAACCAGCCTTTGTGATTAAGAAAGGCAGATAATTCATTAAATCCACCATTTCATCGACCCCTCTTCTCTTTATCGTCTCTTTATCATAATTAATGCGATGTTATCCCTTCACGCCACAGCTGCTTTTGCATTATAAAGCTCTCAGTGCTCTTGATGATAATGGTCTCTCCTGTCTTCTGCCTCTGTGTCTCCATCTGCGGCACTGATTATCTCTCACAGCTATTATGCTGTGGCCTAATTATAACACAACAAACCACATGTTTTAGCGGCTGGATCGCATATTTCTTTTAACAAATACATAGTCAATGTCAGTTAAGCTCTGGGATCTTTGTGTGCAGGCAAAGTCACAACTACTATTTAGTATGGACAAGGCAAACATTTTTGAGAAAATTGAATGAGTTTTATTCATCGGGCAAATGGGAAAGCCTTGTGTTTGAGCCAAAGAACTCATTTATATTTGGTGAATACAGTGAGCCAAGCACTGAGTAGTCTACTGGCACCACTACCATCAGTACAAATTTTTGCTTCTCAAGTTTACCTTGAATTTTCAAGTTGGAACAAAAGAGCTCTTTCTTAAAAGCTGCAGCACATGAATAATGGATTGCATTAACACAGAAGCGACTGATGTGAATTTGTGAATGTGCCCAGTGATAAGATATTCAGATATCCGTAGCCGCTCGCATAACAGTTCTTTTACCTCCTGGGCAAAAGTAGATAGAGAGACCCTTTTACAGCATCAGATGGCTGGCTCTCCATCATGATTTCTTTTGTGTCCTGGTAATCTGTCAGCAACAGCCGGCTATTCCTGGAGGTGAAACATCAACCCAAAGAAACACTGAAGGGATGCGTTTCATAAATATGAATTATGGAGACAAAGGAAAGAAAAGCATTTGTATGTAACCCGAAGGAAACTGTTAAAGGACTCGATAGCACAAAAACTGAATAGATATTAAATTCAAGCAACATTAGGCCTTTGAACTTCTTTAAAAAAGATCCAAAATAATACAAAACTAGATAGCAGCCACTTGCTCACACTTTCAAGCATCCAAAGTGCACTCACAGACCCTAAGTACATATGCATAGATCTCTCTTATATTTGGTTAATAGTCAGTCATCACACATTTCTGGCAGCTTAGCTCATCTCGTTCATTTAAAGGCAGTAGCACATCTTAACCACCAGGTGGCATTGCAGACCCACCATAAAAGATGGTGAGTTGGAAACAGCATCAGGACATAGGCGAAAGTTATTAAGTGGTTAGCTGTGAAAAGTACAGTTTGGTCGAGTACTGAACAATGTTTATTTCTATTTATGCCTTTATGTTATTTTCAGAGAAAACCTCTTCTCTTTGACTTATATTTATTTTTGAGTGAATGTGAATCATGATCATATATGTCACACCACTCATATAATGCAGAGAGCTGACTAACATGAACTTCATACTGTTATGACATTGTGCAGTAAAGAAAACAAACATCATTAGCCTGCTTTTACTTAAAGGGATAGTTTGACATTTTGTTTGGCAATGAGTTATTGTTATTGTTTGTGTCTAATATGATGTTATGATAGTGAGGGGATTGTTGTTGTTGTTGGACGGCTATCTTCAGACTTCAGGCAAGCTGCCCCTCTCCCACGGCCCCCAGCTCATTCTTTGCATCAGAAATCAAATTCTCTAAAATGTCAAACCGTTGTTGCAAATAAGAAAGGGACTGACAGTGACATTTCCACTTCAGTGATAAATAAATAATCTCCCAGTTATGATCCTAAAATACCTAAAACAGAAAACAAAAACAATGGTTATATTGGATTCACACATGCCTGACTAATGATGATTTGGTACGCAGTCAGCAGAATGCAGCTACATCACACTGAGCATGACCTTGCACATTGCTAGAATCAATATTCGCTGAACGCGAGCTTGTAGGCCTGGATGTGTTGTTCAGGGGAGTAATTACAAAATTTCTTGCCCACCTGCAAATTGTGTGATTTTACCTCTTGACCCCTCTGCCGTGATGAGTGATGATCTGTCGCGGTCTCCCACCTGAACCGAAACACTTCATTTAAGTGAACCCCGTGGTGCAGCGTAATAGCACAGAGAGAATCAATACAGCAGGTGACAGCGAATTAAAGCCACTGGATAAGTTATGTGGACACTGATATAAAACCTTTGCAAGGATGCTGGGATTATCCCAAGAAAACCAACTGGCTAAAGACTGCAATAACTCAGGAAGCCTAAAACCAAGATAACTGCTGATTCCTTTACACTGTCTTGCTTTTTATCCATACATCATGTGGACAATCTATCCACGGTGTGGAAAGTAGCTCTTTTCCTAAACGCCTTTCGGCTCTTGCTGCTGAACAGGCCTTCTGGGAAGGTTATTCACACAGTGATATAAACAGCTGCATTGCCTACTCTGCTAATACCTGAGTAATCCATCCTTCTTTTACTCAAGCCTGTGCAGCTTTCCTGGGAAAACAATCACTCACTGTAATCTGGACTAGTGATGAGCAACTGCCTCAGCCGGTTTGTTCATCCTTTTTTGTCTGCGGGACCTAAAAACACCACAGGGACGAGAGGAAGAGCGCTAATCAAAAAGAGTTAAATCATGCCTGCGTCAGTTTGATAATCCGCAGTGGATTTCCATGCAGATGGAGATGGAAGTAGACAGTAGAGGACTTTTTCCCCCTCCTCTCCCTCTGAGAGGCACTTCACACACACACACACACACACACACACACACAACTCTACCTCAGCTCATGTTACAGGTGTTATCCCCTAGGAAAATTGTTGCTCATGGGTTCCCGCCTTTCTCTCTGTCTACATAGCAATGTAGACAGAGAGGTATAATGGAAAAGCAATGCTGAACAGCGTGAACCTTCAGCTCCTTTCCTTCTTGATGAGAAAATCATGTTGATGCAGGTAGACAACAGAGAGTGAGAAGGAAGCAACAACAGCCCATTCCCCTGCTACGCTGATCGCAGAGTTCACCTGCAAGTCAATTTGAATAGAGACAAACTGTGTAATACAAATCTCAGAGACATAAATGAGCTTAAAGACATCTAATATGGTACAGATATGCTGCTGTCAGACATTAGATAGCTCCGAGTCACGCTGCCAGTACTTTTGGAACTACCACAGATGACACAATATTGCACAATATTGCACTATGGAGATATTAAAGTCACCTTTTATATATTTGAAAATTTTATATCCTTATACTGCCATAACAGGTTTTCTTTGGCGCCTGCAGGACTCAATAACATGTTTAGTATTATCTTATTGCACTTTATGGGATTATGTTTTATCTTTTATTACATTACTATCTTCATGTGGTTCCAGGTATCTGGATATTGACACTCTGTGTAGCTTTTTTACCCTCTCCTTTATGATGCAGTAATATTAGTAGGTGTAAGGAAAGGTAAGGCATAAATGAATAATGTGCTGCATGTATGGGTCAGTTTTCTGGTGAAGGTGCTGATTGGCACTTGGCTTGTTGAATGATATACTGGGGTTTTTCCTGCACAAACACCTCTAAGATTAAGAGAGAAAATATATATCCAATAGGCAGCAATTCTTTGGGCAAAAAGTGTATTCAGAAGCACATCCCCAAATAGACAACATGCCAAGCCTTGAAGCAGCTGAGCTACATCAGCAGAAGACCACCACCAGTACCGTCATACTGGTGGTGGTATGACGGTGTGTGGAATATTTTCTTGACACATTTTTGGCGCCTTGGTGCCAAATGAACATCATTTAAACACCACAGCATACCTGAGTATTGTCGCTGACTATGCCCATCCCTTTATGACCACAGTATATCCAGCTTTTATGGCTGCTTCCAGCAGACTAACATCCCATGTCACAAAGCTCAGATCATCTCAAGCGGGTTTCTTGAATATGATGTTTGTTCACTGTACTCAAATGATCCCCACAGTCACCAGCTCTCACCACATAGTGTTTAATGAGAAAGAAATCTGCAACAAGTATTTGATGCTGTCATGTCAATATGGAGCAAAATCTCTGAGTAAAGTTTACAGCACCTTTTTCAAGCTACGCCATTAATTAAGGCAGTCCTGAAGACAAAAAGGGGGTTCAACCCAAAACTATCAAGGCATACCCAATAAAGTCCCAGGCAAACATATATTTAATATGCAAAACCTCCAACGTTTCTGTAAAAGGCTTAGGAGAAGTATTAAAATGTTGTGAAATGCAAAAAATGACACATTTCTCACTGAAATAATGAAATCAATTTGTTAATTACAGTAAATTTGTAGGTTTTCTTTTCATTTTTGTGCAATTGCTGGTTGGTTCAATATAGAACACTTACAGTGTAAAATGGGAGTTTAAAGCTGAAAATTAGCTATTTATGAAGGAAACAAGGCTTTAGAGTATTAATGTATTAATGGCTTATTAGTGTGTTTACCTCCTAATCATTAACAGTCAGGGTTATCTCTTCACTTATTTAACTTTCTTTATTATATGCATTTCAAGGAGTACATAATTATAACACAGTACAGTAATATTACAATTAAATATGCGGGCATGAATAACTGTAGCAAATGAGTACCTAATACAACTTGATCTTTATTATTATTAGATATAATAAATACATTTCAGTTTAATGTATCCCGTGAATGAGGTGTTTTATTTAAAAAAATAATTCTGACTCTTCTCTATGATTTGTTCATGTGCGAGTAGAGCATTGGCTGTTAGCTAATCAGCGGTACAAACATATAATAAACAGAAAATAAATTTAACAAAGATGTAAAAGCATCATTGGCTTCTGGGCTCAATAAAATAAAAAATATAAAAGAAAATTTACATGAGATTTGTGTGTGATGGGCCTAAATGTGCTACATTAGGTTCAATTTAGATGGGAAAAATTAATTTCTAATAGGCTTAAGAATATGGGAATTTGTCTCTCAGGCTATAACTGTGGATATGTTAAAATAGCATAATTAAAACAAACCAACAAGTTAAAAAACAAAACAAAAAATAACTGCGTCACAGACACAGCAGGACACTCATTGTGGAGATGATGATGAACCTGATCTAGTAAAGCAAAATCCCAGTTTAAGTGGAAATCAGTCTAAAACCTCTATTGGTTTTCCTTCGTACTAGAACTTTTGTCTCAGTTTTACTTTTTCTTGGAATATTACTTTCAAAATTAACATATATTTTTAGAACGGCCCCACGGGAGTCCCTGGTTTGAAAAAAAAAAAAAGGTCGTGGATCCAGTGCGTCAGCCTGTGACTTCACTGGGCTGGAAGGAGCAGAGATGCTCTGCAGGAAGCTCCCAGTCATGACTGTGTGAGCGGTGAGACGAGAGCGAAGCGCGGAGCGTGCCTGCAACACCTCCTCTCCTCTGGCTGCAAACTTCAGACAACAACCTCTTTATGATGTGTGAATGGAAAAGCGCGCTGGAGTTTGATTTGATGGCTTTTCGATATCAGAAAGTGGAATGGATTTCGCTGAGAAGAACAGACAGTTTGACTGGATCCTGTGAGGATGAAATTAAGTTTTTAAAGGATTTATAGAAAGGGGCTCTTGGTGGGTACAGTTCGTGCTGTGGCCCTGCAGATAATTTTCACTGTGTAATGCATGTTTCTGAAAGCTGGGTGTAATTTTCTTAAAACTCCAAAGAGCGACAGCTTCCTCTTGTCATGAAAAACCTCACCATGGATAACATGACTGTGGAGAATGACACGTCGGTGCACGACAACCAGACCCTTGGAGAGTGGACTGACTATTCATTTGAATACAAGGTGGCCAGCGTGTTTTTGGTGTCCCTAATATGTGGGGTTGGGATCGTGGGGAATGTGATGGTCATACTGGTAGTCTTGACCACCAAACACATGCGGACTCCCACTAACTGTTACCTTGTGAGCCTGGCGGTGGCTGACCTGATGGTCCTTACGGCCGCCGGGCTGCCCAACATCACCGACGCCCTGCACGGGCAGTGGGTGTACGGCTACGCGGGCTGCTTGGGCATCACTTATTTCCAGTACCTGGGGATAAACGCGTCCTCCTGCTCCATAACCGCCTTCACAGTGGAGCGCTACATCGCCATCTGCCACCCCATTAAAGCGCAATTCTTGTGCACTCTATCCAGGGCTAAGAAAATCATCATGCTGGTGTGGGCGCTCACCTCTGTTTACTGCATCATGTGGCTCTTTCTGTCAGACACTAAAAAGTTGATCTACGACAACGTGGTGCTGCTCACCTGCGCCTACAAGGTGTCCAGGAGTCACTACCTGCCCATCTACTTCACGGATTTCACGGTGTTCTACGTGCTCCCTCTCATGCTGGCCACGGTTCTCTACGGACTGATCGCCAGGATACTTTTCATCAATCCGCTGCCTTCGGATCCCAAGGACAGCACCAAGAAGTGGAAGAAGGAGACGACTCAGGGAGGGAGGATGATTAGCACCAGCTCCTCCAGCAGCACCACGGCTGCCTCCCGCAGACAGGTAGCTCATTATCATCACCATCATCCCTGTAGCACTTTTCTGCGTGAGTTGGGTTGCGGAGGGGCTGTATTTCTATCCAATTAAAAACAAGTTAAGTGTTTCATTTCCTGCAGATTTATTCTGCTTCTCTGCTTTTCTTCTTCTTCTTCTTTTTAATCCAGATACATATTCTGACAATGAAATGTAGCCCTGCGTTCAGTTGTGCTAGTCTAAGTTTAGGGTGACACAGAAAAAACCCAAAACAAACCGGTCTGTTTGGGATTTGGGAAGATTTTGTACCGCATGAAACAGAATGAGAACACCCAAACTGGGTTCCTTGGCTTATAAGCGTTTCTTTAAAAAGAAAGAACGCCTTTTTAAAAAGCCGTTTCTTTAGTGAAAGATGAAAAAACTATAACCACAATATAACTGCAGCTGTGAGATCAAATGGATCTCACAGCTTCGTGGATTACAGACATTTGAGAGAATTAGAATATGTCTTCTCATCCTTATCTCCGCGTGAGGGGGTAAGAATTTAAAAACTTCAGCAAAAAACAAAATCTCAAAAATCCTCAACTGCAATTCCATCAATGCTGCACCCATATCAGAGGCGGGGCTACATTCTTAATGGTTGTATTTCAGGCCGACATTGCAGGCACACACGTGTCTGCAGTCACGGTGCATGAGTAGTTGGTGGATTGTTTCGTTTCAGACACGTCTGCAAGAAGACCTCACATTCTCCTGACGAATATTCACTCGGACCCAAGCAGACCATGCAAATGTCGCAACGCTACTGTACCTCTTGCACAAGAGAAAGGGCCTAGTCGTAGAAAGGGGATTTATGGAGGGGTTTAGGACAAATTCATATACCTAAATGCAGCTTCTGATAATATTATTTTATTTCTGGAAATTTTCCATTAAGCTTCAGTCCCTAAAGTACTGGTAGCACTCTGTAGCTGAGCCTGGTGGAGTGTAAAACCAGCTCGAATTCATTTCCCCCCTTTCTTTCCTTCTTTATTTGTGAAACAGAGGAGATTCTATAGTTTAGGACTTAAGAAGAAGCAGCAATTTTGAGATAGTCCATCCTAAATATAGGCCAAAAAATGAATTATCTTATCTTATCTATGTCTTTTGTTAAAAATACTACTACATGCAGTACAGCTAAACAGTGTAAAACAATTTCACCATCCGTCTTCTGTTTTGTTTTTTCTTTTTAACATTTTTAAAACAGTTTTATGAATAAAACTGAATCCTCTAAAGGTAAAGACACCATGCCAGACACCTAGGTAGGCTGCAGGGAGAGATGTTTGTTTATCAGATCAGGGGAAGAAGCCTTCCTGGAATGACAAGGGGGTGTGGTAACCCTGAGGGAGCTCCATGCTCTGCTGGGTAGTCAGATCAGTTAACCCTAACTCAAATAGACTTTTAGGCATTTTCTCCATCAGAGGGGTTTTTATTCTAACACATTCCTGCCAAAGCACAGCCACATTCGCTTGTTATCGTCAGCGTTCACAACTCAACACAGACACAACCAACAACCCCTCCCTTTTACCACGTACCTTACCGAGTTACCCAAATGTCAACAGCAGCTAAGATTAGGCACTCCACTCGCTGATGGCACTTGCTCTGCCCCTATCCAAGTCAATTAGACTCACCTCACTGCAGCTGAGACGACACGTCATGAATATGGATACGGTTTGATTACATGCACGTTTAAACATCAAGATTTTTACCCGGCAACTAAATTAATAAATCCAAGCTTTGTTAAGTTGTGATTAACGCTTTGATCCAGTTACTTAATAAATTATATAAACATCAAATAGGTGTTCAAATAGGTCACTAATGTTGACGAAAGACTTTCAAGCTGGAAAGATTTTTATCTCATCAAATCTTTTCAATTTTTTAACCGGATAGTTTGGTATGAGGCACTGATGTGTAGCATCAATATTGCCTTGATTAAGTGATGCACCAACTGAGCAACAAGCTGATCAGCAGTAGATACTTTTCCCTTTTCCCCATGTTAAAACCATGGTAAAAACTATCCAGTCCCTGAGGGTTGTATTATGGAGCCAGATAAATGAGTTGAGCCTAAAGTCTTCAGCCTAAAGTTTTCAGTGTCATTAAGGTTGCTTATGTAGAGTTTTGTATAAATCAGCTGTAAAAAGGACCCATTTTCACTATTGTTTTTTCTAATGACATTATCCATGAGTGACATAGGAAAACACTGTACATGGAAACCTATTAAAGCTTGCTTCACAGTTCACCCATCTGGTGTGTGCTGCTAATTCGGCTGATTTTTGTACAATGTGAGTGACTCCACCCTAAAACACTTTCCAGATAAATAATTGACAAAACCCCACAGCAGCAGTAAAAAGGTCAATCCACACCTCGGTGTGTTTGTAGCCATGTTATTTGGAGCAATGTTCAAACAGACCTGCTGGCATTTTCACAGCTTTTAAGATCAACAAAGTTCTCAACTCAAATTATACCCCTAGTATACAAGTGCAATCATTAATCAATGAAAAGTCTTTCTGACGACTGAGACGAGGCTAAAAATCTTTGATGTCTGTCACGTGTGCACAAACTCATCTCACAACTCTTGCTGCTAAGAAACGATGGAAAATAAACCACGAAAGAAGAGAAAGACAAAAGTAAAGAGGAAATAAACTTTAAGTTCCCTTTTAATGGAAGGCACAGATAAACTCTTAGCATATAATTAAGCAGCCCAGAGATTTTTTCAGGGTAGTGGGGTGGTTAGCACCATTACCTCACAGCAAAAAAAACCCCATCCTGGGTTTGAGTCCAGGCTAGGCCCATTTTGTGTGGATTTATCACGTTCTGTCCATGCTTGCGTGGATTATCTCAGAGTGCTCTGGCTTCCTCGTACAGTTTAAAGACATGTAGGTTAGATTATTTGGTCATAAGTGTACATGGTTGTGTACCTTCCCTCCCACCCTATGGCAGCTGGGATAGGCTCCAGCCTGACCACAAACCTGAATCGGATAAGCAGAAGCAAATGAATGGATTGGTCTTTCTTCTCATAGATACGTCTCTAAATGCAGCAAATGAAGACAGACTCAAAATGTAAAAAAAAGCATAAAAAAACACAGTGGGAACAGTTATAGCAATTTATACTGTTTAATTCGTCAGGTTTAAATGTGAAATAAATCTTGACGGGGATTTTTAAAGGAGCCTGTAACAAGAAGAGAGGTTCAAACTTTAAGTTTTTCAGTTTAACCCAGTTCAATTGAATTTATATAGCAACAGATCACAACAACAGTCAACTCAAAGTCTTTTAGACCTTACAATTATAGTGAGAAAATCCCAATAAACAAATGATCCCCTATGGGTAAGTGCTTGGCAACAGTGGGAAGGAAAAACTCTCTTTTAACAGGACGACACCTCTGGCAGAACCAGGCTCAGGGACGTGCAGTCATTTGCTGTGGAGAGCCAGAGATTAATGATTAAATGCAGAGTGGTGTGTAAACAGACAGAGAGTGAAAAGAGGTGAACGAAGAAGAGTTTTTGGCTTGAAGCAGGTGATTTTCTGGTACTATAGCACACCATATTATAAGTTAGACCATTTTTGGCAACCTTTTCATGAAAATGTCCAAAGGTTGTGACAGTGTCTTGGTTTGCTGGTTCCACATTATCAAAGTTGAGCATAAAGGTCAAAAGACAAAGGCAGAGTTCTGTATTTGATAGGGACTCAGAATTTCCAATCACCAAACTGGAAAAGTCAAAGAAAACACCTACTTGATAACTCGGACCCACTATGTTCAAAGAAAACTCTTATTACTGTCCACAGTAATTCATGTTTGACAGTATGGCTCAGCGCTGGCACTTTCCTGCCTTTGCATTTGCATGCGTGAAAAGCTTGAGGCTGAGAGGTGCAGCATGACCCCTAAGAATACAGATCAGAGCAGGCATCAATGGCATGACATTGATGAAGTCAGACACAGCATAAAAATGAGGAGTTGAGCTTGAGGTGGGTCACATTGTATATGAGATTTGCAAGTTGGAAACACAGAAGCCTATCAGCTGAACCACCAGCTGTTTGCTTAGCTGTTATCAGCTGATATTGATACTGATATAAATAAATGGCCTTGACAAATTTACATTTTTTTAAAAACAAGGTATTTTGAAATTTAGTTTGGGACAGCTTTCCTCTTCTGAGCTCAATATTGTGGTGTTTAAATATTGTAGTAATGCTCCTCCAAGTGGGAGCAGAGGAATGATGACCCCATATATGCTGGAGTTTTAAATCTTTGAAACCTGGTCAGAAGTTTTGTCATGAGTTTTTAAATCATAGCGTGCTGTTTTTAAGGACATTTTTTGTGCCATCAAAGCACATTTTAAGCTTTTTGTTTGCCATTTCAGGCTGGACCCATTGTAAAGAGATTAAATAACCAACACTGGCTGGGTGGAGGTGGCTTAAAGGCGGGAGAACAAAGGTTCATAAGGTCAGGAGGTAAACTGCTGGTCCCCGCCTCAGGATTTGATTTTACCTTTTTTTTTTCTTTAGAATTTTACATTTTGCCTATTCAATCTGACAACGGCACCAATTTTCAAATTATTCCAGTGCCTTCACATGAACCTTGAAATTAAAAAAAAAAAAAAAAACTTAGATTTTCTGGTCAGTTGGTGACACCTGTGCTCACTAGTAAGAACTTGTTGTTGTTGTTGTTGAGGTATTTTTAACACATTGTGCTGTGCTCTGACATCTGAAACAAATGGGCTGTTTCACAGGAAAAGCCACTTCACCAACTGAATGTTTCCAATGAGAAGCAGAAGTGTTTGATGTTCTGTAGCTGTATAATAGGGATGTTGATAGGCTGACCACACTGAGAACAAATTTGTAGATGAACTACAGAGTTGCATACATTAAATAAATTGAATCTCACAAGAAATCACAGTCAAAACTATGCAGAGTGTTAGTTACAGACAAAAACTAATATTAGCAAAAAAAGTCAGGGGTGAAATTTCATACACCACATAAAGATGTTTTTACATTTAACTGTGGGGAAGGCGCAGCTGCACGTAAAGACAATGTCGATGCATGTTAAGGTGTTGGTCTTGTGCATGCTGGCTCATAGCTTACTGGGTAAAAAGCAGAGTTTAAATTGCTGTTGAACAGCCCTGTGCAGTAGTGCAATGTGTTGGGCTTCATTTACACCTGATGAGCATTAAAAATGAAATTAAACAAATCTGATTTCATTTTGTAACTTTTTATTTTGCTGTCTGAAACAGGTCTGTCTTGTAGATGAGTCATTGAATCTCAGTGGGATTACCTGCAAAACTAAAGGTTAAATTTAAAAAGAAGCTTCTCTAACACATGACTGATTTTTTTCCCAGGTGACAAAGATGCTCGCTGTGGTGGTGATCCTGTTCGCCTTACTTTGGATGCCCTACCGTACCTTGGTGGTGGTCAACTCTTTCCTGGACAAGCCTTACCTGGACACCTGGTTCCTGCTCTTCTGCCGTCTCTGCATCTACCTAAACAGCGCCATCAACCCCATCATCTACAACGCCATGTCTCAGAAGTTTCGTGCCGCTTTTAAGAAATTGTGTCACTGTGGCCCTCAGCGCATGGAGAAGCCCGCTTCCTACAGCGTGGCCCTCACCTACAGTGTCATCAAGGAAACGTCCAACGGGGAAAGTCCTGACCACTTCACCACAGTTATGGATGAGCTCCATACGCCGTCTGCTCAGTACCTACCTGCCAGCGTCCTGCCAAATGCCAAAAAGATGGCGTATGAAGAGCCTTCTCCGTCGAGCAGGGATGTCAAGGCCTGACTAGAACCAACCTTTCTACCTGAAGATGGTTTCAGAGATTCTGACATGTATTGAGTATACAGGTTCCAGCTTTATTTCTCAAGATTTTTTCCTCTTTTAAATGTTTGTTTTATTTGACAACAAAATTTGCCAGAAGACAAATAGGATGCAATGGGATGAGCTGCCCCGTGCTGTAGGCTTTCTTGCATTTTTGTGTGAAATGCAAGAAGAAAAGGTGACCTGAGACACAGCAGTTTCTGCAGAGAAAATATCAAAAAATAGGAAGTCTTAATTATTAATGCAGGAAGTGATCCTCCTCAGCCCTATGATGTAACACAAAAGCACCTTTTCTATTAACTTTACCATAAGCTTTACAGTATAAACTTGCATGGCACCAATTTGTTATAAGTTACTGTATAGCTGTATGACAGATTTGTCTGAAGTAGGGTGCCTTCTCATCTCATCTTTTTCTCACTAAACAAAACCAGACTGTTAAATAAGACATTAAAGTAGTAGTAACAGTCAAAAGGAAATTTCATTAGTGGATATCATAGGTCTTTGTGATAATAGCCTTGCCATTAGGGACCTTTACGGCAAGTTTAAAATGATTTAGCTGTCTAGCTTAACTCTTTGTTTGTTCCCATTAGTCTGATAGTGCCACTCTCAGCCACAGCAGGCAGCTGTTTTCAACAAACAACTCTTGCTCTCTCGCTCCATACTACCCGCTCAGTATGAAACAGCAGACAGACAGATTTAGCAAATGCTGCTGTGGAAGTTGAGCAGATCAGATATTCCCCCAGGAGTCCCCATTTGGTCAAATATTTCATATTTAAACTCAATTTGCCAGCTGATCAGAAACATTTTCTCTGCAAGTGAACAAAAAAAGGAGAAACTCCAGAGTGTGCCTGAAACACTGCTTAATCCCTAGTCCATTCCCTCATTATCAAACAGTACTTAAATAGTCAGCTTCAGACAGAAGTATATACCTAAAATGGACGTTCACTCATTTTCATTTCATTTTCTTAACCGCTTGTTCAACTCGGGTTTGCAGGCAGCTGGCGCCTATCCCAGCTATCATAGGGTGAAAGGCAGGGTGCACCCTGGGCAGGTCGCCAGTCTTTTGCAAAGCAATCACATGGAGACAGACCACCATCCACACTCACATTCACAGCTAAGAGCAAATTAGAATCACCTGTTAGCACAACACACGTCCTTGAGGGAAGCAGGAGCACCCACAGTGACTCCACACAGACACAGCAACAACATACAATGGATTCAAACCTAGGACCTGGCTGTGTGGTGAAACATTGTTTATGTACAATTGTTCTTCATATATATGGCCAATGTGACTGTTGAGCGATCACTTTCTATTTGCTTGACTCTGCCCAGCTCCTTCTACCTGTTCTGGGAATGGAGCTCTTTGTTTCCTTTGCCCTGAAGTGGTTATTTGCAGTTAGATGATTACTTTTTTCACCGGAAGAAGGTCATTGATTATAGTTTGATATCCAGAAATTGCATACCACATTGCACACGGACAACTAATCGTAGTAGTATTCTGTTACATCGACAGTTCGGTTGATGACTTTCTGTTAGTCAAATGGCATTTTGATATAATTTCATTCTCTTGGCTAGTATGTGTTAGCATGGAGCAGGTGCCCATGTCATATTATTCCTTTTGTTAATCTTAGTCACAGGACACGGCAATATTCATGAGTAGACAAGGAGGATGTGAACCCTCTACCATGACATGCAATCACACGGGACTAAAGTTGAAATAGCAACACACTGGTGAAAAACTAAAAGAAAAATAAAGATAAATTATTTCAATGGGGTGGATAACTAGATGCTACCACAGGTGATCAAGAGTTTACAGTGAACCTATAAATGTGGTTCATTTAGACATGTCCCAGCAGATTCCTGGGTTCAAGTTTTCATTTTATTTATCATCACGCATTTTACATGTAAAGTTTATCTGTAATGTAACATTTTACTTTATTTTATGTTTACATTTTTGAGTGTTCTGTACAATATTAGACTTTTGTTTTGTTTCTGTGCTTGGACCGCATACAATGTATCACCTGTACATCAAAGCCTCTCATTTCCCAGTCAATGGAATGTTCTGTCATGATAAATATTTATATTGTTTGCATTACCCAGCCCCATAGGATATCGTTTTACCAGCCCTACCATACACAAAAGCAAATACAAAACTGTTTTTCCTTTGCTAATGTACCACTAGAAGCCCTGTATTTCACATAAATCTAATGCACATGACATTTTAGCCTTGCTACAGCACTACAGGGAAAACACAGATGTGGAATTATGTGACCTTTTAAAAATAGGACCAAATATGAAAACAACTTTAACTTGCTTTCTCACTTTAAAATCCTCTGATGTCTAACGATTTCTCTGTGGATTTCAAACTAAACAGTGACAAACACTAAAGTCTTCTGTTGGCTACTGTGACTATGACTGCTGTGGAATCAGAGCCCGTGGGGGGTGAGTGGCCGGTGTATCATAATGAGAAAAGAGGAATGTGTAGCTCTGATGTGCAGAAAGAGAGGCTGTTTGTTAAAGGGTCTGGTAACAGTCGTGACAGTAATTCATTGAAACTGCAGATTGCAGCACTTTTGTGGGATTTATCCGCTCAGCAAAACCCAACAGAGCAATGATGGAAGGTGTAAATAGATCGCAACGACATGCCATACTTGAGCTGGCGCAATCCACACTGTGTATATAGCTCACACCCCGCTATTAAAGGATGAATTTTCTAGTGTTTCTTTGAGCTACGTGTACAGTGTGTGTAAACTGAAGACGGCTCAAGGGATAAATAAGTAAGGAGCTCAGTGAGAAGGGCCTTTTTTGTGCTAATCTGAAGGCTTTTTTCTGTCAATATTGTGAAGTTGCTTGAAATTGATTGTGCAGTGCAATGTGAAATTCAATTGGTATTGTGTTTTCAAACGTGTGCCAGCAAAATGGAATTTGTATTTTTATTTTTTTTGAAATAATAGCTCATTTTGATCTATTGTTCCAACAGTGTGTTTGCTATCATTTCACAACAGCGGGTGGGGGCTGAACTCCAAAGTGGAAGAACAACACCGTGGTTTGTAGTAGTCGTAGCGTAAAGTACCTCTTATTCGTACAAGTTTCAATTTCTTCCTTTGTTCTCGGTTGAAACATATTTCATTTCTTTGACGAACAGCTGCAATGGAGATTTTGTGTTCTGCACAGTGCACTGTCTGCAGCATGAACTCAGGCTTTTGTGAAGTGCTACCTGATGAGTTTCCATCTGATGCAGTGTGGGGGTTTTTTGTGCACTTTTCTTTCTGCAGGTGGCTTTTCTCTGCTTTAGCTGTTTGATGGCTTGTTTTGTATTTTGTAACCTTCTTTGTCAATAATAAACACAGAGGATAATTACACCACACTGGAGATGGTGCATTATTGCTACGTCGATATACGCTCTTTTGTTCCCGATTCTCTACAACTCCACCACTTCTGATCTATTACCAGCAGCCATTGAAGAAACTGCCTCATCCAAGACGCCCTTATGAATCAGGCACAGATAGCTCTGCGAGCTGCGATCACACCGAGGACATCAATCACAGGTGTTGATTGCTTCGTTCTGAAACCACTCAGCATGCAGTGGCCTCGTCTCCTCTCACTGAAAACTATCAGAGCCCAAATGTGCTCAAAACAAATAATGTGACACCCGTGTGAAATTTATGTTTACTGTGGGTAATGTCACTAAATATCTGATCCGTCCTTCAATTTTGTTAAGTGATAATGCCACCACTGGAGTGAGTATCGCAGTAATTTCCCATGCACTGTGATGGAGCTGGAAAGAGCTTAATGTGCCAGGAGAGAATGTCCCTGGAACACGGAGGCACTATTTGCCGACTGCATTTCATCAGCTGCACACACTCTAGCTGTAATCTGACTGCCACACAATTGTTTTCACAAATGCATGTGAAGACACAGATTTTATTTTAATCCCCCTATTGTTTGTTGCTCTGGGTCTAATTTGTAAACTTATTTGGAAAGCTTTCCGCTTGTGATGAAATGTGAATAATGAAAAACGGGTCTTTTCAGCAACTCCCTTATTCAGAAAGCTCTGCATATTTGAGTTGGCAGGTTTTTATACTGGATGCCATTCTTGAAGCAACCGCAAAGGGATTTGCGTCTCCTCAAAATAGTGATCTTTCACATCTTAAGTGAATGTGAAAAATGCTAAACCATGGAGCTACTAAAAGTAAGAATAATGTTATCCATCAAATTCATCTGTAGCTTTCATTATTGTACCTTTTTTGATTAATAAAATTACATTCAGGTGGGAGGAGACAGTGTTGTAACAGCACAAGCAGGAGGATGACAACTGATGCGTGAATTTTGCGATGTCTACCAGCTCATCCCTGCTTGTTATTTTATCACTGCTCTAGCTGGCTGTTCTTGTCAGGCTAAAATGACCCTCTGGCCACTGGTAAATGTCCCAGTGCTCCAGATGGGCAGTCTGCCACAGAATGTTTTAAACTATGGACTCAGGCTCATGTTCTTCAGTATGCAGATCTATTCCTTTTTAGCCTGACTTGTCTGCTTTTCTTTTTTTTATTGTTACCTGCAACGTGTTCTAACTAGAAACTGCAACTAAATATTTTTGGAAACAGGAGTAAACAGAATCAAACAAAGTGTGTCTCAAAGCTATAACTCTTTCCTTTCTTTAGTTTCTTTTAATGCTGAAAAAAACCAAGCAAACTAAAATGCATCACTGCAAACCATGTAAGAAGTTCACACTGCTTAGTGCTCAGATGTTCTGAGGGCA
Source organism: Oreochromis aureus (assembly GCF_013358895.1). NCBI lineage: Eukaryota > Metazoa > Chordata > Actinopteri > Cichliformes > Cichlidae > Oreochromis > Oreochromis aureus. The sequence goes on from NC_052952.1 coordinate 13,647,734, forward strand.
GTAAATAAGGAGAAGGAAAGTCTTGTGTTTCTGAATATTGCATATATCTGTGATTGACCTCTGCTCCTTTCCAGGCCATCTGCTACTTCAGCTAGTATACAGGCTCACAGTTGTGAAAAATTAAGTATGTATGTGCAACAATTATTTTCCCCTATCACACTCTGTCCAAAAGAAAAAAATGCATATGACTTTAGCAATGTAAGCATTGTGGCCTTACAGTGATAGTGCCACTGTTCCAGACTGCATAGTGCTGATATTTCTCCAAGGGTGGATTGCCTTAAAATTTTGCGCATGAATCTCAGAGGATAAATCGAGATAGCTTTGATGATCACTGGTCTTTTTTATCTTGTGCCGCCCTGAGGTTCAAATATGTGGCTCTTCTTGAAATGTCCTGACAGCTATTGAATGAATTTCCATAAACTTTCCAACAGACATTCATGCCTACTTAGGATAAATTATTAGCACTTCAGCTCAGAATTATAGCTTGTTCAATAATTCAGCTCGTGATCTACTCCAGTGAGTGAGCATGGCAAATAATTGCCAAACATTAGCATGTTAAAGATGAGAACATGAACAGCTGCCTGTACCTAAGTACGGCTTCATAGCACAGCCTTTAATCTTTATTCATGCTTCCTTTTTTTTATGCTTGACATTTGTAGAACTTGTTCTTGCGCAATCAAAAACACGGTGATGGGAAAGCAGAATGTTTCACAAAATTTCAGTGAGTTCGTCATCTGTCAGGTTCAGATTTGAGGGTCGGGAGCACTATAAGAGAACTGATCACATATTCACACTGCTCACCCATTCGCCCAGTTTCTTTGAACTGGAATAAAAATGCAAAGCCCACCTTCACTGCCAAGTGATGGTGAAAGGTTCAGCTGTCATTTCTAAAACCATTTCAGCCATTGCTGCAGCTGAAAAGAAGAAACCATTGAACAGCACGTTCAGGGCTCTAACACAGGTCAAGGTGAAACCTGGAAAGTCAAAGAAACATGCAAACAAATAATTCCAAGAATATATGCACATAATCAGTGACCTCCTCAAAGAAGGAGCACATACATAACTACCATGCAAAAAGGATGAAGCACTAAAGAACTTTTTCTTGTCCTTTCTTCTCATTCCCTCATTCGATTTCCAGTTTAGAATAAGCTTTCTGGCATAGAGGATAACCTAGATGTCTGTGAGGTGAGTCCACTGGCAGAACCCCAAGCCAGGCAATGCGATGAGCGTGTGAGGTATTAATTCTGAGTATCTCTGACAGACATTTAATTACCGTGGCTCAAACCTTTTCCATTACAAAACACAGGCCAAAAATTGATGATCAGCCAAGTTTGCAACTCATGCAGGTTGCAGCACCAGCTGCAAAGTGACATATTCTGCTCAGTGAACTCGGTGTGCAGTTTTGAACTGCATTCAATTTTTTCTAATGAGAATACATAAAATCCAGTGCCCCAGTACCCAGATGCTGCTGTCTTTGAGTCCTTTCCACCTCATTTACATCACAATAATAGTCATTATGTTACAAGAAGGTCAGGATAATATTTCCATATTCATGGTGTTCAAATGTGAATGAATCTTACGGTGATTCAAATATCAACTGACATTAATTGGTGCTACCTTTTATACAATTAGTCCCTAAGCATATTTCTCATGTGTGACCACTAAATCAAAGCTTCATTAGAGAAACAGCTGAGTAAACCCCAGCAGTTGATATACTGACTTGCAACTAATTCAAGCTTGCCAAGACACCTGCCTTTGATTATGCTCCTCTTACAGTATTACAGTATACTGAATGGGAGGAAAAGCCACAGAGGTACCAGCACACATTTATTCAGTGAAAAGGAGTAATGATAATAAAGATGCACTGGCCTAGGACAGCCACGCTGATTTGACAGAGTTTCAAACTACTGAAAAGTAGACAGGAAGTCGCACTGAAGTAGCCAAGAGGATTAGACGCCTCAGCAGTGGGCATCTACACCAGTGGCATGTTCCTGGCTTATTCCCTGCACAGCTTTCTAGCCCTATTACATATTCAGCGCCGGGTAATTTTCATGTCCATTTTGAATATGAGGAGCAAGAAGGGAAATTATTTTTCAACCCTGAGCAGAATGCCAAGAAAGAAATTTTAATGGGCAAAGAACATTGTTGTGATAATTTAGCTCTTATACAAATTCCAACTACTTCCTCAAAAAGTAAATTATAGCTCATAATCATTCTCCAGAGCTCATTTACAACTTTATTATATCAACGGTTGGCTTTAATATGGCAAAAACTAGAAAAAATTAACTAAGTTGAACTAAGGTTTACACTTATACATGTTCATGTGTAGACAGAAAGTACCACCATGAATGACCAAAAGAAAGACATAAAAAATTGTCAACACAATTCAGCTTTCAATGGATCTGTGATTTATGTTATTTTATATCTCTACATAGACTCCTTTAAAAACCATATTTATTTTTGCTGCTGTTTTTATGCTATTGAAGATTTCAGCTCACTGAATTGATAGACCCAACACTTCACTCAGTCTGTGATAAAAATGAGTGATGTTTGTTTTGGAGCTATATGCTGTACTTGTTCAATATATCAACCATCTACTCCCTTTTGGCATTTTATTGCCTTTATCACTGGATTTTGCATATGTGAGACAATACCTTTGCGTGGGTTCCCTCCGGGTACTCCGGCTTCCTCCCACCGTCCAAAGACATGCAGCTTGTGGGGATAGGTTAATTGGATAATCCAAATTGCCACTAGGTGTGAATGTGCGAGTGAATGTGAGTGTGAATGGTTGTCTGTCCCTGTGTGTTGGCCCTGTGAGACACTGGCGACCTGTCCAGGGTGTACCCCGCCTTTCGCCCTATGACAGCTGGGATAGGCTTATGCATCAACAATTATGCAAGCACAAGTGTATTATAATATACAGCTTAAATGGGAAAAACAGCTACTGAAATCTAATTTTTTAGATTCATTCGTGATTGAAATGAATGGTTTTTTTTTTTTCATTTTCATCTTGATAATAATTTAAAAATAACCATCCAAATATGTGTCCCGAGGCACTTCAAAAACATTTACCTCTAGAAAGATGTTGCTTTGACTAAAATGTATATGCTACCGCTAAGTAGCTAGCAACAGTAGCTAGCCAAGACAAGCTATACCTTATGCAATCCTGATCAAATTGTCAATAAAAGTATTAATATAATAGAATAAAAGCGGAATTACAAATTCACTAATTTGTGTGTATCAACATTTTGAGATATGTGCACATTAATATTTTTTCTTACCTTAATTTACTTTTCATTTTCAGAGTGCAAATGATTAGCCAAACTACTGTGGTGGCATTGTGGAAAAAATAGGGATTCATCACGTCACAGCCAGGAAGTAATTCCAAAAAAGATAAAAATTCTAATTCATGTTACTGAATACGTACAAAGATGTTAAAGTGAACAAAAAAGAGAACTATACTACAACTCAAACAGCACACAGCAGTAAGATGGTCAAAGAGGTTGGAACTATGGCTATTCTTTCCAATCCAGTGACTTTACAAGTGGCACTCATTATGTATCTGCTAATTGACTTTAAGAAACAAACTCTAATTGGACCGTACACTGACTTTGTCTGACATCACGCATTTTCCTCCTATTGATTCTGATGATCCTCTTGGAAATTACTAAAGGCTAAAAAAGTCAAAGAGCTTGTCTGTTGCCAAGGCCATATCTATGATATTGCTGATAAAAAAAAACCCATCAGATTGCCTCTTGTCTTTCTGGTGCAATTACTTAGTTTTGGATGAACCCATTAGTTTCTCTAAAGGCTTTTAAAAACAGACATTCCTTCTTGGAGTATTTATTAATGTCACCTGTCTTTACCCCGTCTTTAAATGACCAAGTACATTCTAAAAATTATGTTAATAATTTCTCTGATGGGAGTCTATTTCTGACCCTTGCCCTTGTGGACATACTGCAGACCAGGGGTCTCAAACTCGCTGCCTGGGGACCATTTGCGGCACACGTCACCCCTACTTGCCGCCTGCATATTGACATGAAGGAATGCATATTAAAAAAATTATTATTCAAAAATGATTTAATATGAAGTCAATATGAGCCAGGCATAGCCCTTTAAGTGTATCATGGGCGGTGTGTTTGAGGGAGAACGTGCGATGTGTGTTTGAGTGCGAAGGAGGGAGAAAAAGGAGAGTCGAAAAGTACAAGTTTCTACCGAAGACAAACGGAAGATGAAAGCATTTAAATATAATAATAACCACTACAGCCAGTGCAGAGTGCCTGACAAGCCCAGTTGTAAGTAAGCTGTTAAACCTCCACTGTACACTGTGTTCATACCTCTGAGACAATAAAGTTGGAGCAGTCTTTCAACGCCTCTCTCTGTCTCTCGCTAGCAAAGTTGAGCCAGACAGTAAAGCTACCGGCCACGAGCCCGACACTAAACCCGACGTATTAACCAGAGGTCTCTTTACCACGGTTCAGAGCGGCGGACCTGGCTGAGGTAACAAGAGAGTATAAACTGTGTTAGTTCAGAGTTATTTGTAAAGAAAACAATTTTCACTAGGAGTCAAAAACTAATGTGTACACTTATGTCTGCATTTTTAGTTTTGTTAAATATGAACAAAATGATAGCAGAAGTGATGCCATGTGTAGGGGTGGTCCTGACCTGTTTGGTGCCCTGGCTTACCTGTATCTTTTGCTTGTTTCTCCTCTTATTTTCTCTTTTTTTTTTCTAAACTGAGGACCTGATGGCGTTGACCTTTTCTTGTCCATCTTCCATCAGTAATTTTGCACTCCAATATCAACACCCAACCCCACAACATTAACTAATAGACTAATGGACCTACACCTTGTATATGTTTTTTTTTTCTCCTTGGATTTCACACAACCCAGGAAAAATAATTGACTAAGACTTCAGCACAGCAGCAGCAACAAGCAGGTCACACCGAGGGCCCTCGCGCTCACTTTCTGCGTATATGTGTGTGAAAGAATTTAGAAAACACATTGGTGCCTGTATCATAATGTCTTCAGTTTTTGTGTTCATTATAGGGCTGTCAACGTTTATGCGTTAACACCGTCATCATGATTACCGCGATTAAAATTTTTAACCCAATCAACCCATTTGGAGCGCAGAATGGACAAACTTTGGACAAACGGCCTGAAATGTGTTGACAGAGACATTTCAGGGACTTTGAGTCATTCTGCTCCAGTTGGATTCATTACGTTAACATTTTTAATCGCGTTAATCGTGATGATGGCATTAACGTTGACAGCCTTAGTTTATTGGTTTGTTTTTATTTTGTTTTATTTTGCGAGCTGGTTATTAGATGCTGCTCCAGCCAGCCAGAGAATTCCCCGCCAGCCCGCCCCTCTCCTCACTGTGTGGCAAGCAGCAGGCGCAAACGGAGGGCACCTTTACTCCCCGCAAATGGGCAATAGAAAACTGATCCATGCCCATCCAATCCCCAAAATGTGCTGGCATGATGTCGGAGCAGCATGGGTACAAGCAACCTTTTTTTTTGCCGATGCCATGATGGCGCCCCCACCACGATGACGCCCCGGGCAACTGCCCATGTCGCCCATATCAAAAACCGCTACTGGCCACATGTCTGGCCAGAAAGACAACACCAATTTGTTTATTTATTTTTCAATGAAAAGCTTCAGTTAAGAGTGAAGAAAAAAATTGTGCTTGCTTTTGCAGTTTTGTCTTATTATACAATATTTAAAATAAAGAAAAACACTACATTTTTGGAAATATGTCTGGATGTGTTCTTGTTTTTTTTCTACTTGAACACTTGAGTGGCCATCCAATGAGATGAAAGTGCCAGCAGCTCCTCTGAGTTTGAGACCCTTACTGTAGACCGTCCTCTGCACCACAGTTAGGGCTGGGTATCGTCACTGACTGCTAAAATCGATTCTATTCTGATTCAGAAGGTCCCGATTCGATTTGATTAGATTTGAATCAGGGAAATTTTGCCTCAGACAGTCAGAAATATTATAATTCTGGTCATTTATCGGTACATATCCATGTTTTTATATCTATAAAAAGAAAGCTGACACTTGTGAGACTATCAAAGGTGTAAGCATCACAGCAGATGCCTTTGTGTCAAAGTAACAGAGCATAAAACACAGAAAAACATGAAGGAGATTTTCCTGGCCTGGCTTTTTACAGCAGATAACCTTAAAAATATTCTGCAGTAGAACTAAAACTGAAGAAAGCCAAGAATCAACATATAAACATTACCTGATGCTGGTGAAGTGAAGCAGAGCAAAGTTACAGAGGTTTAATCAGAAACACAGCCAAGCATTTTGCAATTTCATATAATTTTAAAAAAGTTTACATTTCTTCAGTATTGGACAGCAGAAATGAGGCTTTCTTGTTGGAAGTCAATGAAATAAAAAAAAAATCAGCGGCTGACAGCGCTGTAAACAACGGTAAACTGGTGGGTAACAAGCAAGCGGATAATGCAGAAAACAGAGATTTTTAGATGGGAAACTGTTCTTGAAGTACACTGAGAGAGACAGCTGTGCATGAAGTGTAATTTTATCATGGTGGAAGCAAAACAGCAAGAGTAAGAGGGAATTCATGACGATGTTTATGTGAAGCGAAATGTGAAGCTTTGTTTGGATTTTCTTTTGTTGCTGGTTCAATCAATTTTGGTTGGAGAGGGATGAAACCAGCAGTTTCAGAATCTAGCGCAAAAAAGACGGAAACACAAAGAGCACAACCGACGCATCAGAATCAGTGAGCTGTTGGGCAAAATAAATGTATATTTAAAAATCGAATCAGGATTTTAATGAATCGATATCACGTTAAACAAGCTAGAATCGATTTTAATCGGAAAATCGATAATCAAAACCCACCCCTAACCATAGTGAGATGCACAACTTCATTAAACAGTGCGACACTTAGTGCCTCGCTCTGAATCTCTCTGAAGGTAATGCTCCTTGATGCAGGGCAAGTCGTTGACCATATGCAAGGAGTTACAACAAGAAGTTATCAAAAAAATTACCCCAAGATAACCAATGTCTATACGGAGATAACATGTAAACTCCACTCCATCTAATGCCTTTTTTTTATTTTGGCCATAATGTATGTTTAAGGTTATGGGTTGGATAATTATACGAAACACTGCTAAGGTTTCAAATTGGTCAGGTTTCAGAATGCTTTGAATTTCATCTTTTTAATGTTGCTTTTCTACTAAAGTTGATTTACCTGTATGGTCATCTGTTCCCAGAGCTGTTTAATCTTTAATCATTTCTTGTTAGCTTCCAGAGTGAGTTTGCTCATTTTGGTTTAGCTTTTACTGTTTGAAAATGTTTGATTTTAGTATTGTCAGTGTTAGTTTTAGTCTTTTTCATTATTAGGATATAATTTGTTTGAGTTGGGGAGGAGATGCAAACACAGCCTTAGGAGGGTTTTTTTCTGCATATCACACACTAGAATAAAGATAGAAACAAGCACAAACCCCCCCAAACAGACAGCATACTTTTAAATTTAGCGGTCCTCATCTTAATACTCTGATATTCAGACACACAGTCTTTTGAGATGGAAAAACACATCCACAGCATGGACAAAAAAATGCAAGAAATTGTTTTATTTTGTTTTAAGACACTTGATGCCGTATGAGGCTAGGAGTTACATCATGTTGATGTGCTGTTGCAGAGTCCTAGAGGGCAACATCAGAGAAAAATACAGCATGGTTTAGTCACCTAACAAAGCCAATGAAAAGCAGGACCACCGGCACAAAACAGCAATAAAGGTAAATGAAATGAACGAACATAACCACTTATAGAGGCTGTATGAGCAAGCAACAAAAATCATAGTGGACTCTCAGTATTCCATCTTTTTTCAGACATGCCATCAGAACAAAGACACAGGGTCCCAAAGTGCAAAACAAATGACCTAAAAATGTTTTTTTGTTTTTGTTTTGTTCCTTCATTGAGCTCCTGAACAGTGTTAAAGATTAGTGGAATAAAGAAATGTACATTTACTTGAACAATAAATCTGCAACACTCACACCTTGACTCATTTTGGAATCCTTAAAAAATCCTTCTTCTTTTCATCTTTCATGTTTTCATCTTTCCATGTATGTTTTCTTTGATTTCTATGGTTTTATTTATAAAACCAGATGTAAAGCAAGGACTGGTGCCAAACAGACTATAACTTTCTCAATATGCTGTTACTAAAAACATTTATGGTATTTTGATGTGAAGCAAGTTTTGACACAATATTTCCTAAGCTGGTGTAAAGTGGAAAGAGATTAGATAAGATTAGATTAAAATATAATACAGCTGTAAATAAAATATATATTTTGCTGTTTTGTGAGAGCTCAGATCCTGTAGAATTTGTTTGTGGCTAAAATGAATCTCAGTGCTCCCTTATCGTCAGTAATGCAGCTTCTGCAAAACTGCTCTGAGGCGTAAGATACAAACCTTGATGGTGCATACAAGCGTCAAGCGAGGCATGAAAAATTTGGACTGAAGAGGGGAAAATAAGACCATGCTGGCTAATGTTTCCATTACCTCAGCCAATCAAAATGTGAAGGGAAAGAGAATGACTGTGGTATGAAAGAAGCCGTGTAATCACAGCAAGGCGCCTCAGGAAATCTCTCAGGAGTGCAGCCTTTATGAAACAAGTCAGTGGACAATAAAAGAAGAGGGAGGATGCTGAAAACAATTTGCGACAGATGAGCTGGTCACCTGTAAGGTAGACTTCGTAGAAGACGACTTTACGCACTGTCGTTCAGCACTTTTACACATATCTGTGAAATTAGCATTGGGATATGGAGTCATTCCTTAAATTTAACAAACCCTTTCTACTTTAATTGCTAATTTCAATATCGTTTCAAATCAGCCCATTTTACCTGTGTTTTAACTGTATTATTCTGTTAGGGCAAACTTTTTTTGCTCAGGTTAAAGAATTTATTGTTGGGTTTTTAACTGATCAGCATGCAAAGATTCAGAGGATTAGGGCGGGATCCCCTGAGCACCTCACATGAGGGCTAGCTAGGGAGGATTCTTGGTTTGCTTTTTTTCCCCTGTGGAATTAGGCTACTTTTGAAGTGACTGTTTTTGTTTGCAAATTGGCTAGTCATACACTCACGGACCACCTTTTTAAGTATACCTGTTCAACTGCCAATCAACCAATCACATGGAAGCAACCCAATGCAATTAAGCATGTAGACATTCTCAAGACAACATCCTGAAGTTCAAAATGAGCATCAAGAATGGGCAAGAAGTGATGTCAGTGACTTTGAACATGGCATGGTTGTTGGTGCCAGATGGCTGGTCTGAGTATTTCAGTAACTGCTGCTATTTACCAGGATTTTCCTTCACAATCAGTTTCCTCTCTAGACTCTAGAGAGAATGATCCAAAAAAGAGAGAAACTATTCAGTTTGTGGGTGACAATGCCTCGCTGAAGCTAGAAGTCAGAGCAAAATGGCTAGACTGGTCTAAGCACACTTTGGGCCCCTTAGTACCAGCTTAGCATTGATTAAATGCTACAGAGAACCAGAGTAATGTTGCTGAACTTGTCCTTCCCTTTATAATCACAGTGTATAACCATATTTTCAATTCATCAAGACCTCCCTAGCCACCTCCTTCAGCTTGTCGGGGGCAACACTAAGACCCAGACCAGCTGAGAGATATAATCTCTCCGGTGTGTCCTAGGTCTGCCCTGGGCCTTCCTATATTTTTAAAAATGTAAATTATTATTTTATAATGACATTCTACCAAGATGACCCTATATCAGCTTATCCACACACACCAACATAGTGCTGCTGCCTGTTTGTGTGCATTGGCTGTTTTGGGGGCCGGCTGTGACCTACCACTGGGCTGTTTCTGGCACACACACAAACCGTGTTAGCCAAACTTGAACAGAAAGCTGCATTTGTTAGACTAAAAGTTACACTTTAACAATAAAAACATACAGGTGTGTGTAGTATTTACAAATCAAAAATACAATTTTTCAAGCATGATCAACTGACAGCGTTTCCTGCCATGTAAAAACATACAATCCAATTGTGTAATAGATGACAGTATTGCAGTATCGATGACTATTCATCCATCCTTCCATCCATTCGCTTCCACTTATCCTTCTCAGGGCTGCGGGGGGCGCTGGAGCCTATCCCAGCTACCCCTATTGATGACTAAAATCTGCCTAATCCACCATCACATCATTAAATTGGAAATGCACTAATATTTCCAGTTTAATGGCATTTATATTGCACATTTCTAGGCTGATTAATCACTGGACAAGCTATACACTATGAGCCACGTTCAATCATTTACGCTTTCATACAGCTCTTTAGCAATTTTCCTTATACACAGACATTATAATCTAGGATTCAAAATGAATAGATGGATACTACGACATTTAAATGAGGCACTGGGGAATGAACCAGCAACTTACTAAATAATGATCACTCCCATCCACTGTCACTCTCCACCTGTGAAACCAGCAACAAGCATACATCACTGCTATCATTACCTCATGGAGCCACTATGATAAGGCCTAAATCTTCTCATGATTATCATAAACCCGCCAAGAGAGAGGAGGAGAAGATAGATGGAGAGCTTGCTAAAGTGATTGCCAATGACCTCCAGTCATTCAAAACGGTGGAAGGACTGGATTAAAGCAATACAGCAAGACTCTCAAAACTTTTCCATCAAAAAAGAATCATGGAAAGAAGGGCATCTGAATGTCTGCAGTTTGCTTAACCACAGACAGTTTGAACATCGAGGGGTAAAAAATCATTTCAGTCAGTGCCTCTATTGTCAAAAGAAAATGTATATTTTGTGCAATGATTTGTATGGCTTTAATATACACTGGACTGTTCCAGACCTTCCTGCACTTCCATGTGCAAACATGGAACATCAGAGCTGGTAAACAGAGAACCCAGATGTGATCTCCACTAAGTCTGAAAAAGCATGAAAGGATGAGTTGGGCTGGAAGTGGGTTGCAAAGCGACTTGCAGGAATTGGTGGTGGGATGTCTCTTTTAGCAAAACGATTTAGCCAACTCCCTGTGCGTGTGTTTGTGTGTTTAAGGATATCTTCAATCTTCAGTGATGCAAAATACTGAAAAGCTCAGAGTGCTAATAAAACAATAGCTGGACAACATACATCAAAATGATGTTTACAGTCAGCATGAAACAGCAGCAAAGATGCTTTGCATTGGTGCCTGTTTTAAAAGGGTTTTCTTTATACAAACAGGGCTAAAGTGTTTCCTCAGCTGGTTCTCAAGATTCTTTCTTGTGTGTGAAAAGTGCCATATGGATGCGTATTGAGCTTAGGGTCATTTAGCTCATGTTTGCTGTGGGGTGAGGGGTTGTACAATTCAAACATCACAGACCTGAATGTAGTGCTTTGTAGTTATTTGCTCAAATTATTGCTAGCACTGTGTGTTGTTAATGGACACAGTGTTTGAAGGAAATCTGCTAGTTTGCAAAGCAAAGAAAGATAATTGCTTTAACGTTTCATAGCAATCATCATATGATAATTCTACAACTACATTTTTAAGTAAAATAGTAGGAAAATCTATTTAATATACATAAGATACTTCAAATATTTGCAGATGAATGAAGTATTTCAATCTCAAGTAATATGAAAGTAATATGAAAGAAGAAAGAAAGGAAAAGAAAAAAATCATTTAAAAAAGCAATGTGACCAGAAAAAAATCTGAGAAACTATTTTGGTAAGTCAATGGGAACAAGGTCAGGTGCGTGTGTACAGCGCAGCACATTCAGTTTCCAGTTCACATTCCCGTCACATTGCTGACGAGGTGAGCAGCATGGGGCCTTGCTGACCTTGGTCCTGCCTTTCTTCTTCTGACAGATGATAGCAACGTTGCTGAGCAACAATGGCTAGCTGTACCTTCCAGCGAGGCAAGAGCCAGGACATAAAAATGATTTTAGGAATATAAATGACCATTTTGTTGAACTTTGTATTCACATCCTATACACCATGATAATACAGAACACATTTTTTTCTAAACATTTCAGAATAACTTTTTGTGAATCACAACTCGGTGAAAGCAGATTACATTTACCCTAAAGTATTTATAAACTTTCCATTTAATCCAAAGGTTAGTTCATCTTTTTTTCAAAGCACTGTCCAGTATTCAGAAAGTAACAGTAAATGTTTTTGCTGTTTCAGATAAAATTTATAGTATATTGCTTCTATCTCGTTTTTAAATTATAATGATTGTGCATGGCATTTTCTTTACAGTTCCAGCTGAAGGTTTGCATACTATGCATATCTCTTTATCTAGCTCTGTTAGACTGTATCCCCAAGGGGAGTGAAAGGGAATGTAATTTCATCAGTCAAGGTTGTCTAAAATATTCTAGATTTATTTCTGTTGTATTCTTCCCTTGTGAAATTCACAGTAAAAGCTCAGATAAAGATAAACTCCGCCATAATACTGAGTTGCCCTGTTGTTGAAGCCACTTCAATCAGCATAGGTTCTTAAAATGAAAAGACAGTAGTTGTTTATTGTCCATTCCTGAATGAAAGTACCAACAGGAGAATCATGACCCTGTCATGTCTCACCTTCACAGAGAAGCACCACCACTGAGCTGAAGGAAGAAAGAAGAAAAAAATTGGACCAATAGCAGGTACATAAATATGAGCTCCACACTGCACCCTTATAGATTCAAAACCACATACCAAGTTCAATAAACTTTTTTGTGCATGCTGACATAACAAGGACTTTAAAGATAAGGTTCAAAGTCACTCCTGGACATTATATGGATTTATGAAAGAGACGGAAATTCCTTTTTATGGTTAAGTTTTACACTACTTGTGTTGGTAGGATTGTAACTTTGGAGTAGAGGGTTTGCTTCCAATCTAGACGCTGTCAGTAAAACAGATCAAGAAGCCAAAATGTTGTCACGCAATGCTTCTTTTTAAAACAAAGAGACAAACAAAGAGACAGCCTTAACACAACCTCATAGTAGAGTTTGTGTAGATTTTTCTAAGTGTCTCACACATTTAAGCAGATTATAAAGATTATGCAAAGCCCCATCCTGGTTACACTTACAAGGGCGGAAACGAGTTGCAATTGTAGAAAATGGTATTACCACTGCTTTCAGGGTAATCTTGTCTAAAAAAAAAAAAAAAAAAAGATTACATTTGGCATTTTTTCAGGTCAGAGGCTAAAACTGAAAGTCCTAAGGTCATGCCTTTGGCATTTTAAGACTTAGTTGGGAAGCTGGTCTAATAGGTGGCTCATTGTGTAGTAGTTTACACTTTTGCTTGGCATGCAAAGAGATGCTGGTTGGGTTTTGCTGAAGACACAAATCCCTTCAGGGCTACATCTGGAAGAGCATCTGATGTAAAACTCTGCCAAGTCAAAACATGTGGGCCTACCTGCTGTAGCAACCGCTGTGACAAGGGAGCAGCTGAAAGCTGCAAATTATTATCTTCAACAGTCTTCAACCCACAGGCCCACTACTTAAAGTCATCCATCCATCCAATCCATCCATCCGTCCATCCATCCATCCATCCATCCATCCATCCATCCATCCATCCATCCATCCATCCATCCATCCATCTTCTTCTTCTGCTTGTCAAGAGTAAGAGGAAAAGTAAACCCTGAACGGGTCATCAGTCTGTCACACTCACACTCACACTTATGAGCAATTTACAATTGCTATATTAATCTAACCCCACAAACTGCCCACGCAGAATAAGCCCAGCCAAATGGTGAATTCAAATGCTACAGGACATCTTATTTTAGTGAATAGAAAAAGTTTTCTCTTTTCAGTTTTAACACAGAAACTAATTAAAACATTATCCCAAAGAACATCTCTGTATTTAGACAGAAAACAGACCTAATTTTCATGACTTTTACATGTGTGTATTTAAACTGTTACCTTTCATTCTTCACAAATACAGCTGAGCTGACATTTGGAGTATTTGCAATACTTCTACAAGCCTGTAACATTATCAAAACCCTGATATTTGTATGTGTGTCACAACAACACAGACAGTAGCACTTAATGGTCAAACAAAGACTGGTCCTTTCATGAATCTTCTAAAGCCTTCACGCTGGATACTCTATTAAAAAGGAGAGGAGCTGGATCAAGCATGTACATGCTGAATGCTGTCCAACACAAACTAAACCTGATATACCATCACCACACACACACAACACACACACTTCCAGAATAGCTTCCAATCATGCACTGAATTGGCAGATAATTGCATGGATGTCTGGAAGTCAGGCAGGTGGTGTCTCATGCAGTAAATAGCACTGAGAAGTGAATTTGGCTAGCTCTCCTGAAACCAAATCATTGATAGGGTTACTTCATGATATTCACATAGTGTCTGTCATTGCATGTGAGATGTAAATGGTAAATGGAGTGGTTGCTGGTGCTTGCTATCTAACATCCACAGTCCTTTATATGAATCAGAGTAACTTGGCGTTAGTGTCTTGCCTGAGGCATGCCCACTGGAGTAGCCAGAAGTCATACTACCAACATAACGACTAGAAGATGATCTGCACCACCTCCTGAGCTACAGCCACCCCGTATTTTTAATATGTGATTGAATCAGCCTTATACCATCATAGCAGTACTCTACACAGAGTTAATTTAATGAAAACACACTCAGAGCCATAACTTATTAAACACTAATATTACATTTACAGTAGTTGGACCATCATAACAGATGAAATTTCATCTCAGAAATGACCTAGTCACACTCCCAACATGAACTTTGGCTGAAATCTTTCTAGTTTTTTTAATGATTTGTAGCACGATCTGTTCAGAAAGTACTTACAGTTTTTCCTTGACTACAATTGATTACCTTTATAAAAGAGCTGGCATCTCTTAGTCTGTGGAGAGATTCACTTCTCCCATAAGCTGCTGCCTTCTTATTCAGCAGTAAAACAGGATGTGAAGGGAAATAGTGGCTGATTTGTGAGCCTTGTTACAGTTGGCGGGTAGCAGCTTCTGCCTGCCGTGGAGCGCAATTAAAGCTGAAGGGAGAACTGGTCTGTCTAACTGGCTTTGCCCATAAATCACAAACTATATCTTGTGTAATTGCATATACTACCAATGCAGACTGCATGCTTTCTGCACAGCATTATGAATTAGACAGCTTCAACTGAGATGCTGTAATAACTATTTGTTTTAATAGGATTCTCATGGACTCAACTACTCGCATGGTCAATGGATTTTTAAAGTTGCACCAATCAATGCTTTAAATAAAAAACGAGCTGGAAATACCCTGTAAGGTTTCTTAAGTCTAAAATAGAGCACAGAGGAGAGGGTGTAAAGCATTTGGATCCATCTCATGGCCTGAAACATCTGTTTAAAAGTTTTAAAATGTTTGCCAAAAAAAAAAAATAGTTTTCTACTTGCTAAACAAATATCTAATCAGCTACATGGCAGCAAATAGTCCTGGTCCAGATGATCTGATGAAGTCCAAACTGAGAATCAGTATTCGGAAGAATAGTGATTTAAATGCCTTTGAATGGGCCATGATGTTGCTGGCAGATGGGCTGGTCTGAGTGTTTCAGAAACTGCTGATATACTGGGATTTTTCCAAACAACCAACTGAAGGGTTTACAGAGAATGGTCTAAAAAACAATAACCAGGAAACAGAAGTTCTCAGGCCGAAAATGCCTTGTTGAACTCAGAGGTCAGAGAAGAATGGCCAGACTGCGTTGAGCTGATAGGAAGGCAACAGTAACACAAATAACCACTCATTACAACCAAGGTATGCAGAAGAGCATCTCTGCATGCCAAGCCATGAAGCGTATGGACTACAGAAGCAGAAGACCACACCAGATGCCAGTCTTGTTAGCTAAGAACAGGAAACTGAGAGTAGATTATCTCATATTGTGGTTAATTAAAACTGTGGGTCACTTTACCATCTAGCTGCCACAGTGCTGACCTTTATCCATTATATCCACAGTATACTCAACTTCTGATGTCTGTTTTCAGCAGGGTGCCATGTCACGAAGTTCAGATCATCTCAAGCTTGTTTTATACACATTACAGTTTGTCCTCGGATAGCCTCTACAGTCACCACATATCAATCCAATAGACCCAAAGGCCTTTGGGTTGCTGTGGAACTGGAGATTCTCATAATAGCTAAATGTGCACCAACTCTATGATGCTCTCATGTCAATATGGATCACTGACAAATATTTCTATCATCTTTTTGGAATCTGTGCCATGAGGAAGTAAGACAGCCCTGGCAACTGGTAAATGGGATCAACCTGATACTAACAGGGTATACCTAATGAAGCGGCGAGTGAGTGTAGAACTGCAATTGATTAGAAAAAAAAATTTGATCCAAAATTAAGTGTTGATGGTAAATAGGAGCGATTTTATTACAAATGTTGCCTTTAGGGCAGTGTTATGAGTCATAAGGCCTGCATGGTCACTTTGTAAACATTAGGTGTAACATCTAACATTGTACTGAACCTCACTGATGATGTGTAACTGAAAATGTAATGTCACAAACATGTTACGCAACATTTCTTCTTGACATTACAATAATTGCCAACAATTCTTTCAATAGCATTTACGTATGCAGCATGGTGTGAATACAAAATCATGCCCGGTGTAGGCTTATTAACATGTCTGAATATGGCCCTGCCATTTCCTTTGGTGTTAATGACCTTTTTTTTTCAATGACATCAAAGTAATAATTACCTAAGGAGAAGCCAGAGGAAAGGTCATATAAGTATGCAGCTCCGGACATGGTTCTCCTAATCACGCTGCTTTTCTGTGGGTTGGCCAAGGCAACTTTGGAGTCGTTTTCCTCTTTTTTTACTATTTCAAAAGCTAATTTATTTAATGATACTCATCACCCCATCACCATGGTGATGCCTGGGGACAATAGTTACTCACCAATTTCTATGTTTTTTGTGGCAAACAGGCAAATATAAGTTTCTTAATTCAGCCAAGAGAGGATTTTACTAAGATTTACTGTGTAACTCATCAATATGCAATTTTAATTTCAGTTATTTTTATTTACATTTTTCATTTTCTACCAACCTTTTCATTTTACTTTTTAATGCCTCTTATTTACATTGCTTTTGTGTCTTTTTTTGTGCTCCTCAGTTTGTGACTTACCGTCTGGCATTTTATGTTAATGTCTTGCTCCAAGACCTCGGAAGTTCTTTGTTTAATAAATGAGGCATTCACGCCTTTTTACCAAACTTCATTTGAAATGATTAAGAGCTTCTCAGACTAGCAAAATGCAATCCTTTCAATTTAAGGATTCAGCCACTGCATCACCGCTTTTCTCTCTGTTCCAGCTTCCCAGAGGAGTCGCCTGTCAGCTGCTCAGCACTGGCTCTTTTTCAGTATCTGGGTGGGGGTGGGGAAGTCATTTGATACCACAGTAACTGTGTGTTTTTAGAGGAATTTTAAAAACCACAAAGTTCAGTTAAAGCTACACTGTAAGTCTTCCTATGTCAAAAAAGCTATTTTGCACTAAACAAAAAGCTTAAATTCTCTTTCACTTTTATCTGGCATAAGGAATGAATTCATCATGTATAATCAAATCAATTTATTATGTGTGCCTGTTTGTGTGTGCTTTTACATAAAAGCACGTGGGTGAAAGAACATTTCAAGAATTTTAAATTAACATAGTAAATGTCGTTGGTTTTTATTGTTTTGTATAATTTAACTGTGGGGAAAAACATTAGATTACATAAATGATCAGATTTGTACTTCTTCTTCAAACTGCAGTAAAGTTATAACATGAAGGGAAAAAAGTCTTAAACACAGTGGTGCAGCCTGAACTAAAGACATTATGTATTTCCTTACTCATATGGGGCAATGTACTCTGAACAAAGTAAGCTTTTATAGCAGTCTTTTATGAACAGTTACATAAATTTTTTTTTAGCACATCCAGGCTTGAACATTACCTGAAGAAGTAAATCTATTCTTAAAGGATAACAAATTTACCATCTGTTTTATAGTTCTCACTCACACCAATAAAGAAAATCTCTGGTCACCTATAATTAAACAAATGAGCTGGAGCCTGAAGCAACAGGCCACCAAATCGATAATCAGTTTAAATTCAGGTTGGTTTTTTTTCTGTCCACCATATACAACTATGTTAGGATCTGGATCCAATACTTTATATTTCTGAGCATCATAGCAGCCTGGTTACTAGTCGGTATGGATAGTGCATCTGGGCTGTAGATAGAGATGACTGACAGCCAGGATATGAAATAAATATCTTTTTCATTTTCATTTTTAAAGTGTGAGACTATACTGTGATATTATTTATTTTCTCATTAAGGAAACTATTTTGTTTTTCAAATGACAAGCAAGTTCTTCTTAGATCTGACTGTTCTAAGTGCTGATTTTGATATAAGCTACAGCTGCACAGAAGGAATCAGTTCGCTCAGAGATCTCAGAGGCCTGCTATTGTGAAACAAGGCATCAGCATGAGCGCTGAGAAAAATGTCCTGACCTTTTTGACAACCACTCACTTAACAGGTACCTTTGGCTTCATACAGAAACCTCTTAGTGGAGACTCAATATTTCTTGTTGCAATTAGAGAAAACCTCCTCCAATGAGAGCTCGACTCTGTCTGCATTAAGGTCAGTATTTAAGTGCATTTTATATACTAAAAGAAAACTTCACGAACTAAACTTTATGTGGCTCTGTAAGAAAGTAGCATCACTCACTATATATGGGGAAAATTTATAAGGCTTTCCTATGATCTAACAATTTTCCGTGACAAACAGCATGGTTACCTCAGGGGGAAATGCTACTCTCTTTTAATACAGAGACCAACATGTAGAGGTGTGATCTGCCTTGACAGCCAGGAAAGGAAAATAACCTCAAACTCTCAGGTCTGTGGTTTACTCTCCGTGCTTCACCTGAGTCGTTATGCCCAGAGCAGCTTTCACTTACCTCACCCATCCATTCCCTTCAGTGGCTGAAGTGGTACCTGAAGGGATGAGACGAGTTATTTTGGGTTCATGCTGGCTTCTATTGGGGGAATGTGAGTCTCTCGGTTTGATTTCATACATTTAATTTGGACAAGCTCAGGCATGTCATTAGCCCCTCTGACACCTAATAAATGATTTCACATCTTATCATTTTATGGATTACACATGATTTTATTGCTTTCCAAGTTTCATAAGCTTGTTGTTTTCGATTAGCAGAAGTGACCAAGCAAAAGACCAAGGCTGAGATCAAATCGTTCGTCCTCAGACAGGATGAGCAACCGAGGCAAAACCCCAGAGAAAGGTTGCACTTGTGTTCGCAGGTCTGACGTAAATGGACAGCAAAGCTCCATGTCAAAACCTCTGTCCTTTATGGCTCATTAAACCCTGCTGGTCTGTGGCCACCTACAGTCAAACTGGCAGACAGGAGGGGAGGCTTGCAGGTAGAAAGACGAGTAAGCAGGCAAGCAAGCATGAGCACAGTGCAGCAGGCTGCTGACAGAGAACATTAACATACCCTTGTTCTTCATGCTGCCTACACGCTTGATTAATGAGGACAAGCCCGTTGGATGGCTGAGTGAGGTGGTGAGCATAGACAGAAGGGGATAAGAAGACAAAGAGAGGGGGGATAACTGAGAGGCAGAAGAAGCGAGAGTGAGGCAGTAAGAGGAGTTTGGAAATAGCAGACAGAAAATCAATTACAGAGCTTAGACACAGTGATCCTTCTTTCAGAGCTTCTCACTTCAGAAGTTTGAATACGCTAAGCTATATTGTAGACAAGGTTTCTGTACCTAATACCATCATAGATTCATTAGCGATTCACCCTGATGATTCATGTGAGAAGGAAAAAAGCTTTTCCCCTTTTAATAACGGTGCTTTTAGCCTGAGTGATGGTGAAATGTTCATCCTTTCCATACATGCTGGCTGGACTGAAAAAGTATCACTGTCACCACATAATTACATGTCAGATCATTACGTAATTTAATTTTACACAACAGTAAAAGTATGTGTGTTGAATTAGCTTCAAAAAAGGGGCTGAGGGGAAATCAATCATGTATGCATTGTCACCTCGATGTCTGTAAAGCAAAGAGGTGAGCGATTATGCAAAGATGTAGTTATGCATACCTGATGCCTCACATTTAGTATTCATTACAATTTCTGTTACTGACGTCAAGTCCCATATGGAAATGATGCAGATCAATTTCAGTCTTTCAAATGAAACTTGTAATAATAATCAAGTTTGTGTAATATGAAACTTAATTCACAAACTTATGTCTACTATATCTGACACCAAAGCCACATCCCATTATACTAAATTATATGTTTATAGTAGATCTCTGTTGTATGAAAGTTACAATTTAGATGAAAAAAAGTGAAATCTAACAAAAAAAAGTCTTACTAGTGGCCAAGATTGAGGAAGCACAGAGGGAAGCCCCTTTCTGCAACTATTGGAGTTGCAGAAAGGGGCGATAAAGAAGGTGCCTAAGAAATATAGCAAGCTGCCCATACCTAAGGCCTTGGAAACTGCCAAGCAAAGACTCACAGCCTTGGCCAGCCACTTGAAGAGGTATACCAGAGAAATAGAAGGCAGGAGAATAAACCAGCTGTTCTCCACAGAACCATCCAAGATGTATTCTCAGTGGCAGGAGAACAATATGAGAACAGCACCACCAAGGGTGGAGATGGAGTAATACTGGAAGAGCATATGGGAGAACACAACTCATAATGGCAATGTTCGGTGGCTAATGGATCTAAGAGCAGACCACAGCAACCTCCCTAAACAGCATCCAGTAACCAGTGGCAGACATCCAGTATGAAGAGTTGGACAGCACCAGGCCCATGGTTCACGCCTACTGGCTGAAGAAAATACCTACACTCCATGAGTGTCTTGCAGTAAAAAATGAACCAGCTGCTCGTCAATGAGGGCCACCCGGAATGGCTAATGGAAGGCTGGACAGTCCTGATCCCCAAGTGACCGGTTCAATCCAACTACCATCCAATAACCTGCCTCAGTAGCACATGGAAGCTCCTGTCGGGGATCGTAGAGGAGTGAAACACCAGCTACTGGTAGACAGAGCAGTTGCCCAAGACTAGGCTGACCCATTTGTTGACTGCCTGGATTGACTTCAAGAAGGCCAATGGTTTGAAGGTCCACACCTGGATCCTGGAATGGCTAGAATTGTACAAGATCAACAGGACCCTAAAAGGCTTCATCAGGAACTCAGTGGGGATGTGGCATACAACACTAGAGGCCAACTTCAAGCCCAAGGCACAGGCCGTCATCAAGTGTGGGGTTTACCAAGGAGATGCTCTGTCCCTACTGCTGTTCTGCATAGGCCTGAACACCCTCAGCCAGATCACTGACAAGACTGGCTACAGATACCAGCTATGGAACGGAGCAATTGTCGGCCACCTCCTCTACATGGATGACATCAAGCAGTATGTCAAGAGTGAACGAGACATCAATTCACTGATCCACACCACCAGGATCTACAGCAAGGACACTGGAATGTCATTGGGACTGGGGGAGTGTAGTCAGATGGTAACAAAGAGAGGGAAGGTAGACAGCAACTGTTACACACTGAAGGAAGACAAGGTTCATCCAGGTACACATGGAGGTTTATTGCACTGAAACACAGCAAAACAGTTCTGTGTTACTGACGGCTTCCATTACAATAACTGGCCTGCATTACTTTTGTGAGGGATTACATGTAATGGTCCTTTAGTAATCAGCCCTTAGTACACAGAGAAAACGACAGACAATAAACCAGTAAACAATAGACAACATAAGATGTGCTGGCTGGTCGCCCTAACATCACATCAGGTGGGAGCTCTGTGCTGCAAACTATTGTCACAACAAAAACAAAAAAAAAGATGTATTGGGGGGCCTCTTCATGGTTCCCAGTTTCCTGTGGGATCCCCAGGTATTTGTAGCTGTCCTCTATGTCTGCAGTATTGCCTTCTGGTAGTTTGATCCCCTCAGTTATGACTACCTTCCCTCTCTTCGTTATCATCCGACTACACTTATCCGACATTCCGATCTTGGCATACTGCTTGATGCCATCCATGTACAGGAGGTGACTGGCAACTGATCCATTCCGTAGTCAGTATCCATAGCCAGTCTTGTTAATGATCTCACAGAGGGGGTTCAAGCCTATGCAGAACAGCAGTGGGGACAGAGCATCTCCTTTGCAGATCCCACACTTGGAGGTGATGTGTGCTATGGGCTTGAAGTTGGCCTCTAGTGTTGTACGCTACATCTCCACTGAGTTCCTGATGAAGGCTCTTAGGGTCCTGTTGATCTTGTATAGTTCTAGGCATTCCAGGATCCAGGTATGGGGCATTGAAATCAATCCAGGCAGTGCACAGGTTAGTCAGCAAGTTAGACAGTAAGCTAGACTGCAAGACTAGGCTGACCAGTAGCTGGTGTTCTGCGCCTCTGGTATTCCTGCCAATCCCTTTCTGTTTCCCACTCATGTATTGAGCCATATGGCTGTTCATTTTAGCTATGATGCCTGACAGGAGCTTCCATGTGGTACTTAGGCATCTTATTGGCCGGTAGTTGGATGGGACCGGTCCCTTCTGGGGGTCCTTGAGGATCAGGACTGTACGACTTTCAGTTAGCCATTCCGGGTCTCTCTCGTCAACTAGCAGCTGGTTCATTTGTGCTGCCAGACGCTCATGGAGTGCAGTCAACTTCTTCAGCCAGTAGGCATGAACCATGTCGGGGCCTGGTGCTGTCCAGTGTTGCCAACTCCTCAGTAAGGAAAATCGCTATTGGCTGTCCTAAAAGTCGCTAGAAGTCGCTAAATGACGTCATCACCTAATTTGCATAATTGGTCATGCTAATATAATTGTAACCTATGTTGTTGGAGAGAGAAATAACATTGTGGAAGAGACATAAAGTGAGTAAAAAACGTCCTAAATGCATTTAGAGTTTATTTAGAACTACAAATTAAATTTTTTTTAGCAATTATTGGTTTTTTTAATGTCACAATTCCAACCCTGCTCCTTTACCCGGGCTTGGACCGGCAAAAGTGATCCGAAATAGGCACTCTGGTGGAGTTACTTTGTGTGTGTGTGTTTATAAGTAGTTTTAAACCTTGTGATCCACAAAACAGCATAAGAGTAAAAGAGTAAAGAAGAACTGACTGTGTTACAGCACCGCTGCTTGTTGAGAGTAAAAGCGATTTTTTCCGTTTTTAGCGACTTTTTAAGAAAAAGTCGCTAGGGGGTCTGAAAACTCGCTAAATATAGCGACAAAGTCGCTAAGTTGGCAACACTGGTGCTGTCCAACTCTTCATACTGGAGACCAACTCTTTATACTGTGATGGTTACTGGACCCTGTTCAGAGAGGTTGCTGTGGTCTGCTCTTAGATCCACTAGCCACTGAGCATTGCTGTTATGGGTTGCGTCCTTCTCCCATATGCTCTTCCAGTATTGCTCCGTCTCCAGCCTTGGTGTTGCCCTTCTCGTATTGTTCCCCTGCCACTGAGAGTACACCTTGGCTGGTTCCGTGGAGAACCTCTGGCTTATTCCCCTGCCTTCGATCTCTCTGGTGTATCTTTTCAAGTGGCTGGCCAAGGCTGTGAGTCTTTGCTTGGCAGTTTCCAAGACCTCAGGTATAGAGAACTGTACTTCTTAGGCACCTTCTTTGCTGCACCTTTCTGCAGTTCCAATAGTTGGCTAACCTCCCTCCGTGCTACCTTGATCTTGGCCTCGAAGGAGACTAGAGGCCACATGTTACGGCAAGTAACACATGTTACTTGCTGTAACATGTGTGTTGTACCTCGTCAATCTCTAGCTGTGAGAGCAGTCCCTTCATCCGAATGTTGGAACACTGAGTTACCAGTTGTTTCACAGTCAGCGTGGATGTTGGGTATTGAAGATTCCATAGGTCCCTCATCTTATTCATGTAACCCCTTCCGCCAGGGTTACTTGCGTAGTAGCATTCAAACAATGCCCTATTTTTGTCTCTTGCCTAACGATGCCTTCTTCCTCCAGTAGCCCATTTCTCATCAGGGTGACAAAGGAAAAGTGAAAAAGAAAATCATACTTTTTTATTAGATGGGTTGTATATTTTTGACTATAGAAATTTCATATTACATTGTATACATCTGACCAAAAAATTGAAACTTTAGCAATAAAATGTAGAAAAAATCAATTCAAATTAGACACACTGAACATAAAAATGTAATGGTAGATATTTTTACTTAAAAATGGTCTTTAGTTATAAGTTATAAGCAGACATTTTTATGTATTGGAGTCAGGTCAGCTGTAATTTAAGAGGGAGGCCAGCTTGTCCACTAATTGCAGGATTAGTCACTCCCTGACACCTCTGCTGCCATGAGTGTATGAATGAATAGGGGTGGTTAAAACATTGTAAAGTGCTTCACAACAACCATACGTTACCATGGTGATAGCTGTATGTAAAAACGTCATTTAAATATTTAATCAAAAAGTACAAATACTATATGGAAAATATATGGAAAAGATAATTTGCCTAATTTGCACTTACTCTCTAAACAGCATACATAACGTTTACTTAATTCTTGTTTACAGGTTTCGTTTGATGACTCTGATGCTGGTCTGACATCAGAAACGTTGTTCTCACCACTCTTAATGCAGATCTCAAATCAGTAACGCATTTCCTCTCCCACATTAGGATTTCTCATTATGTTTGTACACACTGCTATTGTTTCTACACAGTACTACTAAAGAATTTTTCATCATTGCATTGGTGCATTTCTCATCATTCTCTGACAACTCATGAAAACAGTTTGTGCTTCTATCAGTCAGAGCTCCAAACTCCCAATTACCTCTATACTCTCCTACGTTGCATTACTGTTTTCAGTCAAATCACTTTCTTTTTTTTAATATGCATAAAATAACAAGGCCTCTAACACATTGTTAGTGCTAGTCCTGAAATTGTCCTTCAGTTGAAAGCAAATAGACATGCCATCAGCCTTGTTTTATAGGTGCATATCATGACACTGCTAATTACACAGAAGCATATACTATACATATACTATGCAGTGTGACTTTCCTGTACTATACTGTTGTTGGTGATATATGTTCTACAGTAGGTTGTAAGTTTGTATACTTTGTTCTGTTTTCTGATGCATATAATTTACACAGACAGTGTAAAAAATGGATGCAGCTACTGTAACATTGACAACTGAGTTCTGAAGTTGAGCTTAGAGTTAATCTCTTCACTGTCATGAGCAGGGATGGGGGTCTGACTGTGAAACCACTTGCTCATTGGCTAACAGCATTTCAATCACAAGTTGTTAGCCAATTAGCAGACCATAGATTATACTCCTTTTTGACTAATAGTATGACCACAATTTACAAAATAAACTTAAACTCTGTTTTCAATGTATAGAAACAAAAATTAATTGTTTTAATGCGTTCAGTCATTCATTTTGTCTCATGTATAGTTTTTCTCAATCGCTTTGGCACTCTCACAGAACAAAAATCATTCTCACTACTCCTAATGCAGTTCTCAAAACACAGAAACAGAAATCACATTGGCCTTTTTCAATGTTTCATACACACCGCCATTATAATCTCTTTGGTTTACAGTGAATGTTCTGATAAAGAGAAAGCATCAGAAAGCAGCAGTTCTCTGGGTGTAAGTGCCTCAGTGATGTCGGTGGTCAGAGGAGAATGGCCAGACTGCTTTCAGCTGATAGGTAGACAAAAGTATGCAGAAGTGCTGTCAGCTAAAAATACGAAACTGGGGCTACATTTTGAATGGTTCACCATAATTGGGCAACAGAAGATTAGAAACATGGTGTACTCCAGCAGCCTTGATCTCAGCCCAGTAGAGCACCTCTGGGATGTGGTGGAAGGAGAAATTTGGATGAGCAGATGATAAATCTGCAGCAACTGTGAGACGCTATCGTATCAATATGGATCAATAATTTCCGAAGAATATCTCCAGCACAATGTTAAATAATTGCAATGAGGAATTATGGCATTTCTGAAGGCAATAGGCCTGTTTGTGTGTAACCAGCATTGTCATGACGTGCACATGTGAAACAGTAGGATTTGTTTTTATTTATTTCAACTAAACCTCTTCAAAGAACATGTGTTTAGATTTGCTTCCAATTGAAGAGCAGTTTCACTGCTACCACTGACAGATGTGTTACTGATCTTGTTCTTTCATACATATTTGAAAACATTTTTGAAGTAATTTCACTGAAAACACTAGTGCAATACTGGACAGTATTCAGGAAAGTGAGAGAACTAGAGTTCTGAGTGACAAAAGTGTAGCTATTGTGATGAGTTGTGAGACTGAGATGAATAGTGGATCAATACAATACCAAATACCAAATCTCTTCTACCAAATGTGGTAGGAAAATACATGTTTGAGAACTGCAATAGGATTAGTGAGACTGGTGTTTTTGATGTGAGACCTGCTCAGAAAGTGATTGCCCATTAACTGTAAAGCAGAGGCTAGGTCAAGAAGCTGTTGCTGCTCCCATACACTACCATAGAACTTTTTGCAATCACAGCTATTGCCATCTGGTGACCTTCAGATACAATGCAGGTTTAAGACTTTTTCACACTGTGTTAGCAAAAGTGTCACTCACCCCTCCAAATTATTGAATTGAAGTGTTTCAGTCGCTTTCATGGTCACAGGTGAAAGCACATAGGCATTTGTGAAAGAATGGGTCACTCTCAGGATGTCCATGAATTCCAGTGTGGTACTGTGATAGGATGCCACCTGTGCAACAAGTCCAGTCATGAAATTTCCTTTCTGCTAAATATTCCACAATCCACTGTTCTATTACAACAAAGTAGAAGTGATTGGGAACAACAGCAGCTCAGGATGTCCATGGTAATTCCAGTGTGGTACTGTGATAGGATGCCACCACAGAGCAAACATGGAGTCAGTCGCTTCAGACTTCCAAATTTCATGTGGTCTTCAGATTAGCTCAAGAACAGACGTCTTCCACAATCTTACTGTTCTATTACAACAAACAGTCCTTGTCTGCCTGCTTTGTGCCAAGTATAAAATTGGTGGAGGGGAATTATGGTCTCAGCCATGAAGTGGTAGAGTAAAATCACTTCAGTACTGAGACATAAAATCACAACTCTGTAGGAGCCGTTTGGGGATGGCCCCTGAGGTTCAACATAGTGCAAAGAGGTCCACCAACTTTCTGATTTGGTGTCAAGAATTTGGCGCCTGTACAGACTCCCAGATTTCATGTGAAGACTTTGGGATCAGATTAGCTCAAGAACAGACGCCTTCTGTTGAGCCTTCCCAGACAAATCATGTGGCTTCTCATCCTGCAATCTTACAAGTTCATATGTGTGAAGGCAGTATTTTGACAGTATACTGTATCACCATCTTTTATAATGTCTGCAAGTTTAACATGTATCATTTTCCAGTTTCAGCAATATATTGTGTAAGGTTTGAATTGAAATTTAAATTATTTAAATAAGTGAGTAAATGTTTGATAAAAGTATAAAAACATTAATAAATGAACTGGTACTCCTCTACTAAGCTTAAGTGCTCAAAGCACTTACTACTACTACAAGTCTCATACAGCTTTTTTTATCCTCTAAGCACTATATGTAACAGTCACATGCACACTCATGCTCTGATGAATCCATCATGGGCATCTCAGGGATCAGTATATTGCCCAAGGACACGTCAACACATGGACATAAATTGATTGGGAATTGAGCCACCAACCTTCTGATTGATGGACAACCTGCTCTAGCACCTGAGCCACAGCCACCTGCCGGCTTGTGTCACAATATTTTAACAACTTCTAGCACATTAATCTGACTATCACCTTTTTATAAAAGGCATAGACATTTACACATCTTACATTCCTAGTCTGAAAATAATACAAATGTAGTGAACAAAACATTTTAAGGTAACCAAAAAGCAACCCTGTGTTGTTCACTTAATTTAAGACAAAGAGTGAATAAAGCAGTCAGGAGGGAATGCTTTCACATTTACAACATAACCTATCCAATTCTGATGAAAGATGTAACACAGTGTCCCACCTGCCAGTGAGGCTTTCCAGCTGTGGATGGCAGTGGCATGTTTCAGCAGGTGGTGGCTGGATGTGGACTGCTTCCTCAGGCTCAGTTTAGACCAAACTAGATAGCGTGACAGGAGAAATGTCAGCCACCGTTGAATCCCAGTGTGCTCACTGGCTGCGGTAGAAAAATATAGATCTCTAGTCACTACTATGAGAACAGACAATGGTCAAATGTTCATATCCCAAAGCTCTGAGCAAATGGAAAGACTGATCAATATGTGACCACCCATACAGAAAAGATTTACTTTTTTTTCTTGAGAAATATCAATATAGAGTAACACTGTAGCACACTTCAGCCACCATCCACTCCAAAACACACTTCAGTGTGTGAATGACGGTTTTTCAAAGCTTTTCAGGCCTATTTGCCATTACTATGTGAGGCACGCATTAACAAATACACATCTACATCTTAAGCAAATGTTTTCAAAAGAAAAAATATGCCATTTAGTTTCCACATAACAAGAGTACATATACTACCACATGTAGTCCACCTGTTTGCCACGTACCATTTTTGCTGCAAATGAGCCGTCAGCCTCTTTCACCTGCACTTGAGAAGACGTGGGCTTATCACAACAGTGCATGACAGAATAAAATGTTAATGGAGGGCAGGCCATGCAAAGGGAGGCTGCTGGAGCACTGATGAGCCTCTTGACGCTCCCTCATCAACCAGAGCTGTCACGGTTAAGGCACAGTGTTGACAGAAATGTGCCTACTGACATTATCGCTCTTCTTTTGGCTTTCATAAGGATTATGAAAATGAACTCAGCAATCATAGCAACAGCTTTTCTCTGTTTACGTACTGATGGGCGGACTTAATGCAAGTCCTTCAGGGACTTGTAAAACAGTAGTTGCCAACAGTTTATAGCAGCTGGCAGTAGCTTTTCTTATTAAGAAGTAGCAGCAGTGGGGTATTTTAGGTTGTTGCTGCAAAAAGGGTAAGTCGAGGAATACTTTGAGATTATGTGGTATATGTGGCAGCAGCAAACCTTTTTTTGAAAAATCAAATACTCTTCTATAATAATATATGACAGATATAACAATTTTAAGGAAATTTAGTGACCAGATAACAGAACTAACCTGGGAAAATTGGTCTTGATCAGCAGTGTTGAGATTTCGGGTTAAATCTAATCCCTCAGTCTTAAAGTGAATATTTGTAACTCTTTAATTGAACACAGAGTTCATGAATGCAAAACCAGAGTGAGTTTTTGGTGTTTTGGTCACTTACGGTTCTTTTTTTTTCTTTTTCTTTTTTTAAACCAATTTAATAAACATGCACAAGAATACACAGGAATGTGGTAAGTGTGATATGTAACCTAATTGGGATGGGTGACATTGGGTGGGGTTGACATTTCTAAGCCACCTTTTGTGGGATTCATATAGGAGGAAAAGAGAGATACCAGACTGCCTGTTTTTTTTGTTTAGTTTTTTTCTGCCATTTTCACCTTCTGAAGACAACTTACTGTGCATTGTTGGCCAGCACAGGTGAGGTCCATTATACTTTTCAAAAATTGATATTTCCCATTGGGCAACAACTACCTTTTCATAATCTGGCACAGTGGGAGCAAAAAACTGCAAAGGAAACTGATAATTGAAATTTCATGCTCTTGATTAAAATTTGGTTTGATTTATAAAAATATATTCAAAAGAGGCAAAATTTAAAAGAATTGTCTCCTACGCTGTATCTGGCGTGATAACAGCTCTAAGGACTGTTTGAAAAACGGTGGCTCAAATCAGAATGCTATAAACGTTTTACTTCTTGCTCAGAGACTTATGTAATATATTGTAATGTACTGGCATTTATGTAGTACTTTTTCAACCTTACTTATCACCAGGGCCGTTGCTAGCCATTTGGGTGCCCTAAGCACAAATGCTTTATGGTGCCCCCCGCCACTTAAAAAAAACAAAAAAAAAACATTAATACTTTTGAATTTCTCAGTGGAATTTGTTTAATTAAATAACAACAAACATGACAGTTAAACAAATAAATAAGGTTAAAGGAGGTTAAAAATACTGTTACAAATAAATACTCAGGCCCCTTTGGAAAATTAAAATCAGAGCTGACATTAAAAGGACCTCTCCGCACAATTTCAACACGATCAGCATCTACAATGTGAGCTGGCCAAAAGAGCAGGATCGGTTGAAGGGGGCACACATGTCTCCACAGTGTCACTTTCTGATAGTCTCTCAGTGACAGGACTCTTAGTGGTACTTGTGTATGGAACTGTACCTGAACTGGTGGTTGATGGTTCTTGTTCTTCTTGGCTAGGGATTGTTGCAGGGTCTACAATGGCTGGTGGTTGATGTCCAGGGATGGCACTACTACTGGATGGTTCATCCTGTCCTTGAGATCCTCCTTGAACATATTTAAGCATTGACCCTGCATACAAGAGAAAATATTCAGGGATTTTACAGAAATACAATTTTGAATCTACAGTAGGCCTCACGAAAAATTGCATTATAAGACTAATAAATTAAGTAAGTCACTGGTACATTTAAAAAATTACTAACTATATTTTACATGTATAGATTTTCATAATGGCAAATGGCAATATAAACATGCTGTACATAATTTGATATAAATGCGCAAGTAGAAATCTATATTACTGGAAGATATAGGTTTCATATTACACTGTAATATGAAACCTATATCTTATTATGCCGCATAAATAAGATATGCGTCTTTATAGATATCCTGAAATGCAGCAACATACAAAGTAATCTTGTTTAATCTGATAATAATACTTGACTGCATCACTGACCTATCCCAAAGTTAAGGTTAATCAGTAGCATGCATGACGTTAGCCAGCTAGCAACCTGAGGAGGGAAATGCTAGTCTCACGATTGCTAACGTTATCTGAAAACCGTCAATTGAGTGACCATGATGAGTTGCTTTTAGTAGTCCATTCTATATTCATATCCACAACGTAAACAAACTACCCAACATCAATCATTTGCAACATTTGTTAACACAGTATGAACACTGCTAACAGGAGCTATCACAGAGTTGACGGACATGAGCGTGCAAGCAAGGGCTACAATAATGAACTTTTTCTTATTGTTATTATTTAAACATTGCCTTACCGGCAAGCGACGCCTGAGTTTCATCACGCTTCCTCTTCTTCTTTCTTTTCTCCGCTCCCGACTCCTGTTGCCGTTTCGAGGCCACGTTCAAACAGGTGTTTACCAATACCGAATTGAGGCATTATAGAACAGACCACTGGGAGTGCGGGGGGCACAGGAGACTGGAGACAGGGCACAAAGCAGATTCACCCTTTTCTCGGGAAAATTGTTTTATGTTGCTTTTGTATTGTTTAACCATATTAATGCATATGATATTTATAGTATTAATATGGTTTACTTTTTTTTTTTACGACCCTGATTTTTTTTTTTGGTGCCCTACCGGCCATTTGGTGCCCTACGCAGTGTGCGTTATGTGCGTTTGCGGAGCTACGGCGCTGCTTATCACTCAAAACCATTTTGACTGCAGTTGCATGCAAGCTGGATTACCCAAAGAAAACCCACACAAGAGGGACAGGAGGAACAAGAGAGGTGACGATGCTAACAGCTCGACAGTGAAACTAAAGTCACAGCAGGGGACTCAAAATCAGTTTGTGTTGGAACTCGGACAGTTCAGTTCAGTTCAGTTCATTTTTATTTCAAACATTTCAAACATGTGTCTTCGCAGTCATTATAAAATATCATTTCATTATTTGTTTGAAAAGGAGTAGGCAGAAGGACAGTGAAGACACACCTACAGTCAACACTATAACTATTAATGTGAACATGTGTAACTGCTCCTGTTTTCTGTGTCTACGGATGGCAGAGACAAAAAATGAAAGACCCAAGTTCCACGCAGCCCCAAGACCCACTGAGGTAACCTTACCAATAGAAACCAACCAAAATACAGCAACATACATCTTTAACTAATATAAAATAGAGAAAAGTGTTCAAATTGAGAGACAGCCTGCCCCTCTGTACTCCTTTAAACTTAAACACACAGCAACATGCCATAGTTATTGGTGGCTGGAATGCAAAGTGAATAAATCCTCTGAAGACTGTGTCTAACTTGCTTCTTTAAGTACGGTGTGGTCATCAGGTTGGAGCCAATCATCTTCAAGCTGTATAATGCAGAGGGTAATTAACATTGCCCAAAAAATCATTGGCTGCCCTCTGCTAGCCCTGGAGACCATCGCCAAATCGTCCTGTGTCAGGAAAACCAGTCGCTGCATGAATTCAGTCACAAACAGGGTGTTGCAGCCAAAACGTCCTTCAGATTTCTTTGGTTACTAGCAGTTTGCCCATAGTTTGCAATAAAGATGCTGACTTGTCTGCAAACACCTGTAGTTTAACTTAAAAAAGTGAAATGAAACCCGAAGCTGAAAATGTTTGCCCTGAAGGTAGACTGCAACCAACACATTAAAACATCCACACTGTTAAAAAAAAAATCCTAAAAAAACAGTAATATTCCGGCAGCTGGGGCGCCAAAATAATACCAGAAAATAACAGAAAATAACTTTCTCATAAAAATACGGTTATTTTCAGTAATGACAATACAGTTTGTTGCCCTAATTTTACATGGGATTCTGCCTTTTTCAAGTGCTTGTAAACAGTAAATTAGGAACATTTTAATGTGATTAAACAATGACATTACCTATAAACAAGGAATCACGTTATATACTGTTCCATAGCATTACATTTGAATTTAACAGTTCAATCTTTCAAATAACGGACACATATTTGTGAAATCATGATGCATTTGTGAATGTATTTTAACAATCTAAATATGCATATGTACAGACAGATACATTTAATAAACATGAAAATTATGTTATATTACATTACAGTGATTTTACGTTAACTGACATTTGAAATGTGAAGTCACAGTCTATTTATGTAACTTTAATGATATTCTAGAAGAACAGAACAAAACTGTAAAATGCAAAGTAAAATACTTTTATATTAGGACTTTTTTTTTACAGTGCAGTTTTTACTTTAAAGGCAACTCGGTTTCTGGTTTGCGTCACACTTTATACAGTCCTGGTGAGTAGTTGCCAAGTGGTTGCAGACAAGCAGCTTCTAGCAATCACTCACCAACTGGTCATGGAATATACACTTTTTCCTGGCAATTGGGTCACTGACTGTGTGAATGGGGCTTTAACATTTGCTTTCACAGCAACCTCTAGCAACCACTCTCTTGACCAGTGGTTGGCTGATCGTTGCCAAGAGGTCTCTAGGACTTAAGCAAAACATCCAGACCTTTTTATGAGAATAAAAGAAAAATGCACTAATTACAAAATACAACAGCAGTTGCAACACCGGGCCATAATAATAAAAAAAAATACCAGGAAAGTGAACTAAATGGCTGTGTAAATGTGTTTGTTAGAGCTCAAAGATTAAAAAATTTGGGGAAGAGGTCAGGGTTAAAAGATTAACAGAAAAAGAAAAAAGCCCAATAAACCCAAAGATATTCTTACATGTGTTTGTTTTGTTGTTATCTCGTTTTTTTATTAATATTTTCTATCCACGAGGACACAATTACAATCAAACTGGACAAACATTAATCATAAATGGTTTGACGTTCTGGATCAGACAGAGCGGTCTGAATAGTTGTTGCATTTTCTCTCTTATGTTTTTTGAATCAATAAAAAATGTGAAAAGAAAGTGTGTGTGTGTGTGTGTGTGTGTGTGTGTGTGTGTGTTAGCTTGAGCTTTTTGTTTGATTGTCAGGAGTGGAAAGGAAGCTGTTTTGTGTTCATTCTTCTGTTTCTCTGGTTTTTACTTTTTGTTAAAAAACAAAACAAAACAAAAGAACCCCATAGTGTTGGAAAAATTGCCATTTTTTCTTCTCTTCCCTTTCACCCTCTGGTATCTTAGCCATCAATCCTGCTCTTTAAAGATGCATGAATGGTATTTTTCGTTAATGCTAAAAAAAAAAAAAGTCCAAAAAATTGACATTTTTGAAGCAGAAATGTCAATAAAGGATTCTGGATGGATCTGTGATCCACAGCTGCTTAATAAGGAAGATATGATAGAGCTTTTCCTTCAACATTTCCCCAGTCAACATGTTTCAGTGTCCCTGTGTTGCAGTGAACGCACCGTGAAAGTGCAGCATGAATGTGTGCGTGTGAGTGGGTCAATGTGGCTTGAAGTGAATTAACAATGAGCCATGGTCAATGAGAGTAGAAGAGTGGAAAGGGATCTGCATCCTCTCTGCATCCTCTCTATCCTTAGACGTCCTACATTGATGGACAGTATGTACCCAGATGCAACAATTTCACATTAAACCATATGCAAATGACACCATTCAGTTAAAACAAAGCCATATTCAATACTACACATATCACAGCAGCTCATTACTCATTACTCTGCATTCTGTATGAAATCGAGGCGCCTTTACATTAGCACATTATTGCTGTGTGCCACTAGCTATTATTTTTAGAAAAAGTAGCATTATGTTCTTGAACTGCATAACACTGTAAATGCTGTTGTCTTATATAATGTAACATTTTGAAAGGCAAAAGCATCACAAATGCAACTGAAATAACCTAACTGGTTATATAAAATATTTACTCCTATCATCACTGTGAAAGTTCAATAAAACCCTGTAACATGTGCCTCTGGATGTGCATTTGAGGTGGTGGTGTGTGTTCAGGTCGTGGTGTTCCGCAACAACACATTTTAGTTGAGACGCCCTTTTTCATGTGCTTACGTCACTCATACAGCTGTTGCACTGCAAAGAGACCAGCGATGTGATTGTGTAAGGGTGAATGTATTAATCACCAAACCATCCAATTTAAGGTCCACTTCATCCAGTTCTTTTTGCACTTTGCACTGCTGCACCTTCATTAGCCAAAATAGCAGCTGTACTTGGAGACGCCCACGCAGTCCATTCACCCGGTCCACTTTGAGCTTGTCGTTGAGTTTGCGTGGTTAACATCGAGCCCTACAATTTGCGCAGTTCGTGAGAGGCACTGCTTGGCAAAATTTGTTACATTTGGACAGAGGCAGGGTAACTGTTTCCCTCTATTTATGTTGAGCTAAGCTTCAGACTGTATGCAAAGAATAAGAGCCGTATGATTCTCTTTTGTTGTGCTCAGCTAGAAAGCAAAAAACTTCCCAAAATATTCTTTATTTAAACATTGAAATTTTCTCAAAATGAGACTGCTCTGAGAGAGTAAACACAAATGTGTTGAAGACATTACCAATACTGCACCTTAAGTTTGATATAAGCCGGCAATCAAAGTATGGGATTGAAGTTACCCTGACCAAGTCAAGAGCATTTCAAGAACTGGTAGAGCCATCTTTCCTCATTGATAAAATACTCAAACTTGGTTCCAAAAAAGTTTAGGTGTTTCCTAAAAATGTAAATAAATATAGAATATAATGT
Source organism: Oreochromis aureus (assembly GCF_013358895.1). Taxonomy (NCBI): domain Eukaryota; kingdom Metazoa; phylum Chordata; class Actinopteri; order Cichliformes; family Cichlidae; genus Oreochromis; species Oreochromis aureus. Next base: position 13,683,114 of record NC_052952.1, read on the forward strand.
ACGCTAGAAATGCTAGAAACACAATGTGTGGGATTAAAAAATTTCATCCATGGTTGTCACTTCCAGGGTTAATGCTGGGTGCACTGGAAAAGGTTGAGATTTAATCAGAGTTTTTCCAGTCTCTTTTTCTTTCCAGGCTCACGTCTAATCCCTCTAACTGGTTGCTAACTGGTTGTGTTCTGGTTATATTCTTTTATAAAAGCAAGACTGTAGAGTCTTCATTTTGCAGTTAAATTGCTGTCCTCCCACAACTACGTCACTATTTGGTGATGAATTTTCCTAATTTCTTTTTCATACCTATGAGGTTCTGCCTGGACTTTGAATTATTTACAACAGAGGGCAACAGATTTGCTGTTTTTGCTGATTTATTACAGCTAATATTTGTACTATTACCACTAGATATATAACAACCCTTCTTGACCCCCTGGCTACCAACCTGGTAGCAGACTGACTGCACCTTATTGACATTTTATTACCATCTTGTTGAAACAACGTTGCTTTGCAATATTGTACTTGTACTCTGCAGTACATTATCTTGGTTCCACACACTTAAACACTGAGGATGATATTCATTCATTTTTTTTCTTTTTAAATCAAGACTGGAAAAGGCTATGAATGCCAGACGAGAGCAGCAAAGGAGGATCAAGAGTGTTATCAGCAGCAGAGGGAAATGAGATGCAAGAGAGGTGAATGTGGGTGAGCTGCTGGAGTGGTGAAAAACAGCTGGCCATTGGGGATGCTATCCTCTTTCTATGTAAACAAGACAGTTCCATCCCAATCCGTGTGACACAACAGCCATCAAAATCCTACTGGACAGCTTTAAAAAAAATGTTGTTTTAAGAGTAAAAGTGTGGCAGACATGCTTTTGTGTGGGAGGTGAATTTGCTCTCTGCCTGAGTGCTGAGCCACTGCCAAAGCCTGTGTGTAGCTGGACTACAGAGTCTGGTTATTGGCCTCAGAGCTTCATCAGTGCTGCAGTGCGTTGTGTGGATGATAATTTTGTCACAGCTTGTTATCTTGCAGAATTAGCAGTGATATACTTTAAAAGGCTTTAGACAGGGACATACAAATGGAAAATGTTTTTGGAGAGGGCAGACAGAGGACCAAAAATCAATGAGAAATGTCACACTGATACATTTTTTAAAAACCTTGGATCCCCAGCAGCTTTAATCTATCAGATTTCATCTCAGTCCTGGAGTTAAACACTGGTGGTGACACATATGAAACCATGTAAGAGAGCCACATTTTCCATCTTCAACTGCTTTTCTTTGATGGAAGACTTTAAGATTAGAGAAAAGGGCAGTAAGCACAGTGAGAGCACAACAAGTAAGATCATTGTGTAGGAGTTTATCATTATGACAGCCATAAATGCTATTCCATAAACAGTGTGCCCCATTATCTCTTAATGCATTATTCATCAGTAAATTGACTCCCCTGTGATGCGTTATTAGGCTTCCATGAATGAAATGTCACCATCAATATGCTTACAGACTAACATTAGATGACACTATCAAATAAGGATATCATGCTTTTTAATGTGCAGGTAGTTTGTAGCTCAGATTGAGTTGGCACCATAAAATGATGTACTGCAGCTTAGCTGACAGTTGTTCAAATGAATTTCAAGAAGCTGAGATCGATATCAAGCGAGCTCAAGAAGTGAGCATCCAATCAGAGTCTTTAAGAGAGGCATAGTGGGATTTTATCATACCATATCAAGCGACAGAAATTGACTCAGTGCCAACTGGGATCACCTTATGCCTGGATGCAAACACATGTACACATACACAGTGAATCATCAGATCCTGTGTAAGCAGCCCCAGATTAACTCCATCCACAGTAGTTTGAAGAGCAGCTTCCATCCTACCACCTCACCACAAAACAGATGGGCCTCGGGCCACAACACAGACTGCTCTCTTTAACAATTTACCTGATTTACAGCCTCTTATACCAGCTGCAATTCAGGCTGAATAAACAAGGAGCAGATGGCCACTTGTAGGCACAAGTGTCAATCAAGGGAGATGGAGCCAACAGGGGATGCTGGAGAATCTTAAGACACCCATGTGTGAACATGCAAATGTATGCATGCACATACACACATGCTCAAATATTGTGAAGCATGCACGCACACGGGTCATTCCAGTATTTCACGCCTCTCGTAGCGACTCCACTAGCCACCCTTCAGTGTTAGTATTTTTCTTTGTCACTTTAACTAGTTACTCACATTCAAATATGATGGCACAGAATCTTGTTTTGATATCATTGTTTTCTAAGGAAGATGTTTTCTAATATGGGTATACACATTTAGTTGACAGTTCTGTCTTATTTTTTCCTCCCTTTTTTGTTAATAATGTTTACTTTTTGTGTTTCCCCCAGCTTCAAGGAACCAGTCAGCTGTGTGAGAGAACCCTTTATACAAGCAGGAAATGGAAGAATTCAACAAGCAGGGGACGTGACGTTAGGTTAACCTTAACTGGGTTTTTGTTTAGTTGACCTCATGTTGACATGAGGTCTGTTTAGTAACTAATTGGGATCTTTTAACACTATTTTGGATTACATGGACACTGTTAATTATCTTTCATTCAATTAAAGTAAAAAAAATGCTTTTTATTGTACACATTTGTCCTTGTGCCTTACTGCTTGGTCTCTGATATCTCTCATTTAATAAATAAATACATAAATAAATACATAAAATAGAATAAAATCAATCTCACTCTTTCGCTGTATTTACTGGTCAAATCTTTATTTATTTTTGTTTTCAATTAAATACTGTGCACATTTTAAAAAGCTGTCAAAAAAAATCTACTTTAAATATCAGGTGGTTCCAATCAACTGTGTTAAGTAACGACTAAAAAATTTATAGTTTTACTCTAAAATGTTAAATTTGCTCAACAAAAAGCCATTAACTTAACCCACCAAAACACACTAATGGCACAAATGATTCAAGTCAGCTTTAATGTTTTTACAAGTTACTTAACAGTTGTGTGGAACCACTTGACTTAACTTTTTTTTAAACACTTTGAAGCCTGAAAATTTAAATAATTGCCAGAAAATTCAAAAGTTTTTGAAGCGTTTATTGAACCTTCTCATACATTAAAATAATAATTCGTAAATGTGAGTTATTTTTTTGATAACACTTGCTACATCTGCCTTTTTAAAAATGTATTGCTTAAAAATATATGGTACAATTTTTTTTAGGTTTTGCATTTCATTCAGCTATGCTGCCAAAAAAACTCAATTCCCTTCAAATCTCAATTGCATCATCAGTTAGTTAAGCTAAAGTAAACATTACTTTCTCTTATAAAACACAGTACTATTTAAAAAAGTCTTTCTATGGACACTGGTGATGGAGAAGGCAGAAGACCTTTATCAGTCGGATCATGGTTGCGGGTTGAACAGCAAAATCAATTTTTAAAAAACTAAATTATATTTTAATGTTCTGTGTCTTTTCCTAAACACTTTACTTTGAGCTCAGCAGAAAAGGAAATGAAATGTGAAATTAAATTCAAAAGGAAAAAAAAGCAGAGTGCTAAGGGAATCCAGCTGCAGTTACACTACGCTGCATAATAATGCAATGGTTGTTGACATGTGCTTCTCAAAGTCAGACCTCACTGTATGTTGACTGCAAAACGTTCAATCAACATGAAGGAAAGAGCAGTTCATTTCTTCTTCAGTTGCTCTAAGCTCTAAATAATTAACAACAGTCAAAGCTTCTCCACAGTCTTCTGGGTTACCAGGGTGACAGGTCCCTTCATGTCTAATGCATCTACTGTAAGATAGATGATCTGAGAAAGACAGATTGCAGGAAAGCATGAAAATGAACTGTAAACACATGTTTAGAAATGTATTTGTATTTACTTTCATATTTGAATTGTAGAAATACAATTCTTAGGAGACAGGGTTCTTTGGACATAATGTCCAAATGAAGCTGGTTAATAACATTTGTGATGCGGATCTGCAGCAGCTGTAGCGACGACTGTGTATCCTAAAATACTGACTCATTTATGATTGTTAGCTTCTTGTTCCCTGTCAACATTAAAGGATATTTTTATTTGTTACTACAGCCACAGGATGATCAACACGTCAGCGTGGATTCAGAAGTATTTGTATGAACGCATGATGACACAAACCATCATAAAACTGCTGCTTTATAACACTGCTAGAATTCAAAATCTCTGCAGGGCATCTCTAATATTAAATTGTGTTAGATTTGTTCTCTGGGCCCATTATTCTAATGCAACAGTGCCACAATTAAAATTTCTGTATTTCATTATGGCTGAACTCCAAATTTTAAAAAAACAAACAAACAAATTAATGACATTAAGGCATCGACTCACTGCCCAACCCTTTCCAATTCCTCTGGTGCAAGATCTGACCCAAAAAATGTTTAGTAACCCTTTAAAACTTTAGGTTTTCACACAGCTAGCATTTGTTGATTAAAGGCTGAAAATCAAAAAGTAGGTCAACATCAATATCACTGGATGGTATGAGTTCTGTAAGTGGTGTTAATGATATTTCCTGTGCAGCTTCTCTGTGCTGCTCTCGTAACCTGCTTCATTGCAGTTCATAAGCTCATGTGAAAACCACAGCCTTCAAGCTACACCGGCCTGGAGATTTATTTACTTACCCTTTTCAATGTATTTTTTAATGCTCCTTAAAGAGAAAAGCATACATACAAGGTGGACAATCACTATACCACACACTGAGTGGCTTGCCACAGCTCAGTCCAGGTCACACAGCCACCTAAATTATTTAAGGAAAACAAGCAGTTCATACATCATTAAACACACTAGTCACACTAGTCAACAGTTTTTATTCTTTTTATTGAATGTATTCTGACAGAAACATACGCACACTGCCTTTGTAGACAGAAGAAGAAGGACAAAAAAGAAGAAAGTAGATTATGTCCAGAGGGACTGCAGGCACTCAGGCAGTAACATAAAAATATATATAAAAAATACAAAGATAGTTGTGCATGGGGTGACAGTGAAATTAAAGCAATGGTTTTTACTTTACTGGCCTACTCTTCACTTTCACGTTCTCTTTTATCTTCACTTTGTCATTTTCAAGTGTAAAATCTTCAGTCAGACTTAAAAAAACCCCCAAAAAACCCAGACGGGGTCGCTGGGAGGATCCTCACAACCTGAAGGTTAATTCTAAGTGCAAAATAGAAATAATAAACCCATTATCAGTCCGACTGTGAGCAATGTAAGGTCATTGGTATGTCCATTTTTCTTCCACTAACTAACCATTAACATTCAAGTGCAACAAAGTTATAACTGTGTTTACAAAATAAAATTTTTATTTATGTTTTAATTTCTGTTTTTCTTAGAAACTACTGAAACCCAAAACATAAAAAATATACATTTATGATGGCAGCTCACTCATTTGAATTGTATTGAAAAAATAAAAAAAGAGGTCTTTACTTTTGGTGCTATATAAATAGAACTAAACTCAATTGAACTGATAATGCAGAAATGAATAACTTAAAAATGCAGAGGAAAATGAACACATGAACTATGCATTAATCATCCATTTAAAAATCTCCAAAAGTTGATTCTGTTCATCTGCGTACTGGGGACTCTAATAATTAATAAGAGGAACAATCACTGGAGCGCAAACTGGGTGTCATCAGAAGCAAACACAGAGCGAACAACATCCCCACTGAATATGAAGAACGCCATCAAGAAGACCCTTTTGTGCCCAGCTTTTTTGTCATCTTTAGGCACCTAAAGAAAGCTCCAGATTTTGACAACCGCTCCTCAATATTTCCCAAATGTGCAGTGATGAACAGTTGAGACGCATTTTTCAATAAATTCTTCTGTAATTATTTCTGGCATTAAAGATCAATTTATAGTTTAAAACGATTAAACCATCTCATGTGTAGTCAACAAATTTAAAATAATCTATACATCTACAACTGCCTGTGGACACTTTTTCAATGAAGGATGTAACAAAGGAACGCTATTTTGATCTCAAGCTTGTTCAATTCAATGCAATTTTATTTATATTTATATTTATATCTATATAGTCCCAATTTGCAACAACAGTTGCCTCACAGTGTTTTTGATCAGTGTGTTTGGTCAGTTACATCAGCTGGTAATTCTAATAAATTAGAGGATATTGTATTCAGTGGGCTGGTTTCAGCTAAAATGTACATAAATGGACCAAATAGAACTTGGAAACTTGTGAATCCTGTCTGTAACTTCTGTTGATGAACAGAATCAACTTATCTCCCACATGACTATGCATAAATGAATTTAAACATAACACACTTGCTCAGAGATCTAATAGAGGAACAACAAATAGAAGCAAAAAATAACAGAGAATATTTCCCACAGTTTTGCCCCTTTTTATTGAACAGATGTTTAATGTTCCAGTGATGAACTGACTCATTCAAATTCTTCTGTCTGATTTCTGGCATTAAAGATATGTGTAGCTTAGTGAAAACAATTAAACCTCTCATGTAGATCAGTCTTGCCTCTTGATAATTGGAGAAACATTGGTTTATCTCAGACTTTGGGTTTATATATTTATATTTATATCTATATAGTTGGACAAAACAGTAACATTTTTTGTCTTTTCAGTTAAACATTTTAATTCTAATAAAAGACATATTATAGTATGAAAACTACATAAATGGACCAAATAGAACTACATTAATGCTAACCTCCCAGTAGCCTGCAGTATTGAATCAGCATGCTGAATGCAGACCTGCAGACCACACATTACCTTGAATCTTTTTTATGTCCCTCTCAGACCTGCAGACCTGCAGATCCTCCACTTCTTTCCTCACAACACATGTCTCCAGGGCAAAGCATGTCTCAGGGCAATCCTTCGCATGTTTTGGTTTCTGTCACTGTTGCTGTTGTTCCATCACGTGAATCTCCCACAAAAAACACTTCTGTTGTGTTTGTGAGACTTTGTTGTTGTTGTTTTTCTACTTTTATTCAAATTTTATTCAACTTTTGTCATTGTTTTTGTGTGCTTTTGCAGCATTTTTCTATTTGCTGACGTTCTTTTAAGTTACAGTGCATTTGACCTCTCGGGTCCATCATACATTCATTATCACACCAATCTCTCAAAAACATGGTTGTGTGGGAAAATGCCAGTATTTCAGTGGTTTGTAAAATACTCAGATCAGCCCATCTAGAATGAGAAATCATGGCATTTTCAAAGATACTTAAATCACCTTTTTTACCAGTCAGTGGATCATCATGAACTTTGGCAGGCTGGTTACTGACGGGTCTCTTTTGGACTCTTTACTAGAAAATACAGATAGGCTTTTTAACATTTCAAGTGTTTGTTTTTATTATTTCTGGCTCTGCAGCTGTCTGCTGCTGCAGCCATTATGCTAATGACTGAATGTAAAAATTCACTGAGATTTAGAAGTAGAAGGGGCTGCTTAATTAATATGAACAGGTAAAACTTTTAAAAAGTATATAACATCCTTAAAGTGCAGCATAAAGTAGTGTTTGGTATTTCAGTCATTTTAAAACACCTGTTTTTTCCCCCCCATAAAATGGAGACTCTGAAGTAATGACTTCATCACGTAGCCTTCTTAACTCTGCTTTAGCTGTTTTGTTTGTCATTTCTTTTCACATTGTTTTTAAATGCTGCTCTTAAGAGAATGTGTTAAAAGCTAGTCCATTAGAGTAAAAGAACAAAAGAGCAGAGCAATAATAATGTGTTGTGCTCTGCAGTCTTGAACTGAGGTAGCCTCTCTCCCTAAAATTCATTTTGTCTGTGTCCTGGCGAGGTTTAGTGGTTTTTGCCTTTCATTTTACAACTCATACTTTAAAGAAATATAAAGCTGTATGCTTTTCTGTCTATAGAGCATTGGAAATGCTCCAGCGTATAGACAGAATTAATGAGGAAGGCCATGTTTCATTAACAGAAAGGAAATCAGGGCAGTGGTAGAAAATGAAATGAGCCATAACAGCTCTGTTTGTTTGTGACATTAAAACCCGTCTCTTCAGATCTTGTGGCGTAATAGGTCACTAAATGAAGATAAAACGCGTGCTGGAAAAAGCTGGGGGAGGAGAATTATTAAGGCAGTACATTAACCTTTTCAGAGAATCCGAATAATGACAGATACTCACTGACCTCATTTCAGGGAGTGTACAATGCGCTGCACTGTACAACTTCCGGCACACCGCCATTTACAATCATGCACTTGGTTGTAACTGTGGCAACCTGGTATACAGAGTAGTTAGACAGTTTTAAAGTGGCATGTTGTGGTTAAACGGGCTGGTATTTGTGTATGGGTGCAGAGCTCAGTCAGCTCTCTTTGAGCTCTCAAAGCTCAGCTTTGAGATAAGGAGGAGGAAATTTAGAAAACGTACTGACTGTAAGGGGCACTGATTTGGGAAGCAATTACAATTACGTTTTCATCAGCACATGGGGAAAAACCACGATGAAATGCAAAGCAACAAGCTGACAGATGTCATCAGACTGGTCAAGCTGCCTAACTTAAAGTAAAGCGAGTCCTCTTTAATCAGACTGTTTTGTTGTGTTAAAGCAGCATGTAAGCCACTGTTTGCTTTTTGGGCTGATTGTGTCCTGCCCTCCAACTCAGAAACAGAGACTCGGGTTTGTTAAGAGGGTGTGCTGCCCAAGATTACCTTTATCACAGTGTGCAGACACAAAAACTGTGTTCACACCAGTGTCACCTGTTATAATAATACCCAAATACTGCACAAAGTAGGCAAGAGCGTTCAGCCAAAAATAAACAAATTCTAAAATAGTAAACACAGCAAGTTAGAAACTCTTCAAGGGAAACACACATTTCATCTCCTTGGGACCTTAATAGTTTCTCTAGATTTCATGGTAATTCATCAAGTAGTTACTTTTAGCCATATTTTTAATGGTTTTTAGAGAAAGATATTTTAATCTGAACCAAACTAAGCTGCAAATTAGAGAATGGCAAAAAGGAGAAACAATACTAATGTAGAGGCTAATTAATAAATTGTATAACAAATAAACTGCTAAATCAAAATGAATAGATACTATACAGGACTGGGCCACCTACATATTATATCCTCAACTATTTAATTTCTATGCTAGACTAATCAGATTATTAGGTGTGTTTTATTGCATGATTTGATGTTGCAGACATCAAATAAAATGATGAGTTGTCTTTTTGAAAGTCTTGATGCCTAAACTGTCATGCTAATGGCAGTGCTGGGGTAGCAATGTTCTTACCCAGGTGTTTTCACCTGGCCTCTGTGCTAGTTTACTAAAAACTACACTCATGTTCATAAAACTGAAATGTAACAGCAAGCCAAAACACTCAGTCTCAGTCTCATTTTTTAATTTATTTTTAATAATATTTGTTTTAATAAATAACATGCCAGCTGAGTCGTGTAAAGTGTTAAAGGGCCGGTGTGTAGGAATGGATATGTATCAGCTCAATTGGAATACAGTGTGCATAATGCTACGCAATAATAGGATTGCTTAATAAGAGCCCTTTGTGTTTATTTGGTAGATAAACACAGATAAATCAAACACTTTCTGTAGGGCCTTTTAAATTTTAATGTTGACAAGAAATCTGACCTATATATATATACCTATATATATGCCATAGACCCATCCGTCAGTCCGTCCATCCATTTTCTTCTGCTATTACAGTTCAAGGTCAGAGCTTTTCCCAAGCTGTCATAGGGTGAGAGGCAGCGTACATCCTACACACATCACCCTATGGTCTCATCTAAATGATTAAAAACAGCAAAGGAGGTACATTTAATTGATTTCGGTCTGTAGCTTTACTAGATGTCACTGAATTCTAGACAGAAGCTGTTTAAAGTGATCAGAATGTTTCGGGTGAAGAAATGCAAAAGGCTTTTACAACTCCAAGTTTGAGGGCACAGAAGTCCAGGAGATGACCAGCTTGTCTTTACATTTTTAATTCAGTCTGTTCCTTATGTTGGGCATCAACCTTTTCAGTTTCAGGGTGAAATCCACTGAACCCATGACCCAGCTCACAGTACAGCTCGGATATAGTATTTCAAGGAGAAGTGATTCTGAGCCCAATTCTGAAACTCATTCATGTAGAAATCTGACCTATACCAAGAAGGAGGAGGGAATTAGATAAGGCTGACTGCACTTTTTAAATCACTAGTTATTCTTTAAAACCTCTACACAGCTGCGATCTCTGATGACGTTACATTTATATTTATAGTCACATGTCACAAGTTTTAGTGAAACAGGTGGCGTGAATTAAGAACATAATTTTCACTTAGAGTTCCCTGCAGCTTTCATCGTTATTTCTGCTCTTATGCAATTAGCTGCGTAAACAATTTCCTCATTCAAGAGGCTGTGATTACCACAAATACAGCGAGGAATCAAGTTTGGAAAGGAGAGTAGGGGCATTGGGATAAATATATAAGAGAGGTGAGATTTTTATTACAATGATGACATTTCTGTTTGCCAGGCATAATTTGAATATACTCGGTCTTTGCTGTGTCCTCCCATAAAAGTCATCGATCCACATCCAGGCATCCTAGACTTTAGCCTATCACATCCAATCTATTATGTCTGTCTTGAGGGAGATTTCCCAAACTTGTTACCAGCTGCTGGTTAAAGATGGATATATTTCATGAAACTGTAATACTGCAGAAGAATATAGCAGACTGTTAGGACTGAAACTTTCATCATCCTCGACAAAACAAAGGTGGGATTGACATTTAATTATTGAAGGAAAAGTGTTGATTCCATGTGATGGACTGGCAATATATCCAGTGTGTAGCCTGCATCTTGATGGCCCCCCACAAGGCCAAGTCGGATTAGCTGTTAAGAAAATGATGGATGGTCACATGTGAAAAATGCTGACGCACTCTAAAGTAAAAAAGCAATGCGACTGATCCTTATTTTTCATCCTCACACACATAGCGGTGTCGAAACGCTGAAGCACATCAATATCCAGTGATGAATACTGAGTTGTGACAGCAAGTCCAAATACTTCAGCACTGCTCGTCCATCCCTGACACCATGATAACTGCTTCTGTCTCCCTGCAACAGTGATCATGACAAAACTGCTCTGTCAAAGCACTGACTGCAGGTGATTGTTTTTTTCACTCACCAGAAACAACATGAAGCCACATATCTGTATGTCTGCGTGCATGTGTGTGTTAAGCCATGACTCCTTGACTGTGTGTTACATTGTAAGGTGACGAATGTTTCTCACAAAGCGGACAATCTATTAAGTGCGGCTGCCCTTCTGGTTAATGAAGTCAGGGAGCTTCAGAGCACACAGAGCACTCTTCACCACCAACAAGAACAAACAGGAACGCCTGAGCGATCACATCACTGGGACTGCTACCCCCTCCCCCTCCCCCACCATACCAGTTCACCAAATACAACTAAAACTCAGCACCACATCATTTCGAAGAAGCACCTGTGCCGCACGCTGGCAGTTCAGTCGCTTTCAGATACAGCTGCTCAGTATAAACTCAATTTAGGGTTTTCTGAGCTCATTAAGGAGGAGAAAATAAGTACACCTTTGCAATATGAGTCACACTTCAGGGAAATGATTGGAGAAGTGGAGTCCAAGATAAAAAAAAATGACTTCCTTCCTTAATGCCCTGATCTGGAAATAATTACAGATGAGTTGTAGTTAGGTCTGTAGAGGCTATTAAGATTAGTACATTTTACAAAATGTGGATTAGGTGTAAGAAGTTGTGAGTTATTTCTCTCAATATTTCTGTCTGACATATCAAAAATGAAAACAGGTGTTGGGCAGTAGCACATCGCAGAGCAGTGTAATGACTTTTCCCAGCGCTGACTGGTCCAGGCAGGCTACGATGCGTCAAAGGTGTCCAGGTGTCCTGTTGTTTGCCATCTTACCAAACGATGAGATAGTTAACAAGGGTTCTTGTCTCCTGTCCATTGCACGGTTTATCGGTTACGCCCTCTGGCAGCTTCCCTTTGCAGCGTAGCTCAGCTGTAATTCACTTAATGAAACTGGGCCTGGGCTGCATGTGGTAATTTAACCATTGTCAACCTCAGCTCAGAGAAGAATCTAGTTTGGAAGAAAAAGAAGGGGTTCCATTTTAGGTCCAATTCTATTTTCTACTTACCTGCTCCCACATGGCAAAACCATCTGAGGGAACATGTCTTTCCCTGAAAACGTTTAGCTGCTTTCACAGGGATATGAGTATTTTCTTCCACTTCTAAACTTGAAAATCAGACATTTTCAGGACGAGTCTTACTGCAGATGCAGATGTGAAGCCTGCTTGTATTTTCAAATACTGTTCAAAGTTTTAGAACCACTCCCACTTCCTTCAAAGAAGAGTCATCTCCAGAACAAAACAATGCCCTTGCATGGCAACTAAACTGAGTTAGTTATGCAGTTATAAAGTCCTTTTTTGACACAAATCAAAGGTCACACTTCTGTTCAAAGGCTTTTAATAGTTTGTGTTCATCATATCCTGACTATCCTTCTCTGGCTATCTTACTTTAGAATGAATTTACAAGATTTTGGGGGTATGGCCCCAAACTATATAGCATAAATTCTGACCCCATATAAGCCAGTTTAGCCTTAGATCCTCAGCCCTTCTGGCTGTTCTAAAGTCAAGGGTTCAAGGGCCCTTTGGCTTTGGGAACTTGAGGATACAAAACTGTGACATTTTTTTTAAGTGTTCCTGAAAATACACTTTCATAGAGTTGCATTTATGTGGTCTTCTAAGGAGCTTGGAAAGAAAAGTGTCTGGACTTGTTTAAGTTGCTTGAAGACGTTTCACCTCTCATCCGAGAAACTTCTTCAGTTCTAAGGTCAAATGGTGGAGAGTCCCAGATTTAAGCCCTATGGGAGTGTCCCCCAAGAGGGACATGGACCCCCTAATGATCCTCTACCTAATCACACGAGCCAAGGTGTGAGCCAAGGTTTTTCGTGTTTGAAACACAATCAGAAACAACTAATAAAGAAATTGGGGAGATCATTAGTTAGATGGAAACATTAGCCAAGTACTTATGGAGTTGTTGTTAAGTGCCTGATTTTTTCACTGCTCATTTTTAGAGGAACATCTAAAAAGGTTTTGTGTAAGGTTGTGTGTAAAAAGGTTTTGTGTAAAAAGTAGCAGTCTTACTATATGAGATTGCACAAAATGAAAAAAAAATCCAGCAAAGTAAATGTACCTCTAATTTTTGCTTACTTGAATATTTAAGGAAATGCATTTAGTTACATTCCAACACTTTTAATAAGTAAAGTATCAACATTCATGCCACAAAAGAAATAGCTGCTAAAAACCAGGATTTTAGAAGAGGATGCTGACTAAACGTAAGCACCAGCACCGTATAGGCATAGAGCAATCTCTGATGTGATCGGTGGGCAGCACAGTGGAGCAGTGGTTTGCACCATCACCTCGTAGCTCATCCCACGATCCAAAGACATGCATGAGATTAGGTTAAATAGGGATTTTAAACTGGTCATATGTGTGAATATGTTTGTACATGGGTGTCTGTCTCTATGTGTTGACTCTGCGATAGACTGGTGACCTGTCCAGGGTGTACCCCGCCTCACACCCTGCGACAGCTGGGATGGTTTTCTCATTTTGGCCAGCCAAAATGAACATGATTAGCCACTCTAGTGGAAATCATAAATCCAATAATCAGCACGATGAAGTGAGTTCTCAATAAAGTTGTGTCGATATCCTAAGTACCAAATTTATGTATCTTACCTAGCTTGTGGGTTTTCTTTTGCAACAGTGAGTTACTTTTGCAAAACTACAGAAGAAAATAGCTTATTATGACAGACAGAAGTAGTGAAGGCCCTGGGAAATCACTGAGATGATTGAGCTCTGTCTCTCTCGAGACCTGACGCAGCACCAGCACAAACCCTCTTCTTTTGCATTAAAAAAACACTATTGGGATTTACTGAGGATGCATAGTAACAACACAGTTAATTTTTTGTGGTGGGCTTATTTAATGTGGATTTGTAGGTCTTTCAAGTTGTCAAACCTTTGGGGTATCACAGCAGCAACATTCACAAACATCTGCATACATGAACATACAGCATGAGCGAGAAACAAAAAAGTAAGAGAGTGACAAGTCAGTGTGAGAAAAGGACCATGAGGTCATTTTAATTTCCTATGTCACTGGCGTCAGTTGGAAGGAACGCAAAGTCCTAACGCATGAAAAATGAAATCACTTGTTATCATTATGTGTTTAGCTGCCTGAGACTTAATAACTCGTTAACTGAACGTTGCAATGCAGTTCTGGCCCACTTTAACCCCTGAGGAGAACATTTAAATGAATCATGCAAGGTGATTAACTAAGGCTTGTGGTAACCAGTTTAGTGCTGATTGCACTGTTATTAATTGCTGAAAACTGTGAGTCATCACTGCGTCATCACCACACCTGTTTCAGGCTAAGTCACGTGTATTTCTGGTTTTCAGAGGGTGGTTTGAGGTAGTTTGGCTTATTTGAAGAGGTATGCTGGATTCAGATGAATAACAGGCATTTTTTAGAGAGTGAAGTTGTTAGCTGTGTTCAGATTGTTCTTCAGAGTAAACCAAAGCCTCTATTTGGGTGTCTTTACTCAGTAACAGTACGCTTACACACATCTCAAATCAGCTTTCTCGTATTTTGTCTCTTTCACTTCTCTTATCAAACACTGACTTGTATCTTGTTGATCACATAACTTATTAAAATGTGTGTCAAAATACAGATATTATTGTTTCCCAGGCAGATATTAAACATGTTACATTACTGTCTGAATCTTACAATGCTGTCATGCAGGTTTAATGAATGAAATTAAGAGTCTCGCAGCAGGACTGATGCAGCTGGCTGTGTGGAAGATTTTTATTTGACTTTAATAAATACGTGCAGCATCGCACAACATGCAGAAACAATAAGTACCTCTTTAAACTGGTGCTGATGTGCACATTTAGGCATCTGGCACAGCTGCAACGCTTTATTAAAACTTTATTTGTGAAGTAACTATTTTTAAACATAACTTTATTGGGTCATGATTTGACAGAAATAATGTTCTTTATTCTTCTACACATTCAAGAAGGTTTATATAACTGAGCAGTTTGGATTGAAGTTGCAGCATTGTGGAAAAATCCTGAGCTCCATCTGAGCTGTCAGGAGTCATCATGACTGTGGGAATGAAGAGTTTGCCTGGATGTTGGGACAAATGGATAAGATATAGTGGTCACAATAGCGATGATCCTCTGGCTTCAGATAAATGCCAAAGCAAGAGCAATTATGCCAGTTAATCTGCAACTGACGTGCCACCATGGGTGCTGAAAAAAACACAAGAGTCCACACATAGGACAGAGAAGATGACGTAAAAGGGACATTGGTGAGCAGAAGGAACATTAACTTGGAAATTTCTTTGATGCCTGTGCAGAAGAGTGACGAGGGGCACCGAACTGTAAGAAAGCTGTCATCTAGACTCTGCTGATGCTTGCTGTATGTCTTGGAAAATGTCAGAGAAGCAGCAGGAAATGATCTCTCAGAAGCTAAACTTGGGTCACACCAGACGTGATTCGGTGAGTGACGGGAACATTGGAGACACTTCTCACTGCAAACATCGAAAGACATTTTTATGAGTTTATCATTAAATTGGTTGTTCTGACTCTCTTACTAGAGCTTTTTGTTCCCCCAGTGCACTGCTTTGCATTGCAAGCTAAAAGGATATCACAGAAAAAGACAGTCGTGGTTCTCCTAGTCGAACTCAATATTTCACATTAGGGTGTAAACCTTAACATTTTGAACTTATTTTTACTGGGCGAATGCAGATGGTTCCCACCCCTTTATTTCCTGTTGCATCTCGCAACCTCTCTTTATGCCAAGCATGAAGTGCAGTACAACTATTATTAGCACACCCAACACTGAATTGACTTCTTGCGGTGGTGCAGGGTTGTCAGCTAGAAGGCAAAGCCATATAAACAGCCAATTTAATTCTGCACACACAATTTTAGAGTTCTAGGACAGAGTCACAGGGCTTATGACCAGTAGCAGAGCTCAGGGAAGTATCTTCAGCTTTTCATTTAAAGAATTATCCAGTTTTAATGCCTTCTCTCCTGTGTGTCTGTGTAGGTTCAGTCACCCAGGTCATGATAGTCTTGAGAGCTTGATAAAAGAAGGCTAGTGGACTTTGTTAGGTTTGCAAAGACATTTCCCATCTTATCCAAGAGGCTTCTTCAGTTCTAAAAATGACAGAGAGTCCCAGGTATTTTCCCCCAGGGGGAGGAGTTATCCCATTTGGAAGTGGTTCTGAGGGTCATTGGCTAGCATAGCACCTAGCCACTGTGGATGACACTGGGGTCACACACACCCTTATGTAGCAGGTTTCCCAAAGAAACTCAGGAGACTTTTCTCCAAGCATGGCATCCCAATGCACCTATCAGCCACTTATAGCACAGTCTTGAGATCCCTTCCCAGCTGCCTCAACCCCCACTCATGTCTTGCCTCAGGTGGCCTCAATAGGTCACATAATAGGGTGGGGCAAGGTTTCACAGTGGTTTCACCTTTAACCCCCGGTGATTGTAATGACCCATGCCTTCTTTTTCACACCTTGGTTTATGTGGTGACTCACATGATCAGTAGTGGGTCAATGACCCTTAGCATCATGTCCAAGGAGACAACCCCCACTTGGGGTTTTGTACCTGGGGCTCTCCACCATTCACTTTTTAAAACTGAAGAAGCCTGTTGGGTGACAAGTGAAACATCCTCGAAAACCTAAAGAAGTGCAGCTACCTTCTCTTTTCAAGCTCTCAAGCCTTTTCTCCTGTGTGCAGCATGATCATCTAGCGGGAGTTCTAACAGCCATGAAAATAATTATAGACTCACAATAAACTGAGCAAAGAACGTCATGCTATAAGTTCTTCAAAAAAGCCCAGTACTGAACCACATCTTCTGACTTTTCGTAAGCCAATTAAAACAAAAAACAACAAAAAAAAACCTTTAAATCCCTGTAGGTCCTGTGCATTGCTAGAAGCGAAGCACATCTCTTCAGCTAGCTGTCCAGCAGCCCCAGGCTGCTCCAGCAGAGATAAGTGTGGTAATACGCCAACATTATGTCAGTATTAGAGGTGAGGAGGGAGAGAAGATAAAGACTCTGAAAATCTCTGAATGGAAGGGGAAAAATCTTTCATAAGCAAGCCTGCTCCAGCAGAGACTGGAGCTCTCCCCAACACTATGTCAGTATTAGAGGTGAGGAGGAGGAAGATAAAGACTTGAAAATCTCTGACAAACATAAAAAATTATAACCAAGCTAAGACTGGAGCCTCCCCTCTAGTGTCTCTGGGATGAAATAAACACTAGTATAAACTCCTTATAGTGTCTCCGGGATGAAATAAGGTCACCAGCAGCAATGAAACCCTCTCCATCTTTTCATTTTCTTTTCATCTCACTGACCAAATGTCAGCAGAGAAGAAGATAGTTAACCAAGGCTCCCCACACAGACAGACAGAGAGGTTTTCTCTGTCATGCAGTCCTGCACGCACACAGAAGACTATTACTCATCCCAAAGCAGGTACTGCATCAATCAGTCTGACATGAGGCGATGCAGGGGGAGGAATTTCCCACTCAAACAAGTCAGGGAGTCCTGCTACATTCTCCCCTCAGACAGTTCTTGGTCAGAACTCAAAAGGCAGAGTCTCCCTCTGGGGCATAAGATTTCTACAGTCCTGCTCAGCCTTTGACATGACGTCCTGTAGCTACCCTGTCATTTTATTAAAAAGGTTTCCAGACTTCTCACACCGTCTATCCTGCAATGAGAGTCTATCAGTTGTGGCTGAGTGTGACTCCCCTAAATTTGAGGAAACAGCAGCAGCAGTTAAACTTATGCAAGCAACTGAGCAGAACTGG
The DNA here is from genome assembly GCF_013358895.1 of Oreochromis aureus. NCBI lineage: Eukaryota > Metazoa > Chordata > Actinopteri > Cichliformes > Cichlidae > Oreochromis > Oreochromis aureus. The sequence goes on from NC_052952.1 coordinate 13,700,928, forward strand.
AGTGGTAGCTGTGGTACAGAGTCTTTTATAATCATAAAGGAAAAACAGACTTTTTTTTTCTTTACATTTCGGAGTTATTTTGAAGAAATATTCGGACTAAAGTTTCAGCTTATTGACTGTGTAAGACAAGAACTGGTAGCATCTTATCAGATTTGTGCACTAGACTGGAGCAGTCTTCATTTGGCATGAATCATGGCCTTTGAATTTGCTTTATTTTCCTGTTTCTCCTCTCGTTCTCGATCCCCTGCCTTATTAAAAGACTTTGCATTCTACAAGTCTGTTTCATTAGCGTTGGAAAGTTGGATTTCTTCAGTTATCTGTGCAAGGCATTTTGTGCCCTTAAAACTTCCCTTTTACATTTCTTCTCAGTGGAGCTATATCTGCAGGCTTCTACTAACTTTTACATTAATAAAGCTAAATCCATTTATCATCCCTCTCTCATACAAAAAACTCTGGAGGTGGGGAGCACAGAAAAATGGCTGCAAAGATTGAACTGCTTAGGAAAAGGAGCACTGCTTGCAAATGAAGATGCTTTTCACTCCTGCATTAAAGTGATAATCAAAAATATAGATAGATGCTTTTTTAAAGTAGCAATGCATCAATGTGCCTGAAAGAACAACAGTTGTAACTTTATTTGGCATGCTAGTTCTTCACAAAATGAACACAAAAATGCTTGTGCATCCTTTCTGCTACATAGTTATGTTGTTGTTGTTTTTTAAGATTTAAATGTTGCTTAATGATGTAAAATGAGCAACAGAAGGGATCTTTAAATGATCGATTAGTGACGCCAAACAAGTGGGGATAATTACAGCTCCTCCTTTTGAGAAGCTGGGCTCCTTTGGTGGTGTCACACTTTTTCAGGTCTGACGTATTCCAAGTTCAGGCTAATAAAAAACAACAGTGGAAGTCTGCAATATGTGAATGAGCAACCCTCAAACTGAGCAAACCCTGACAAAAAGTAGATGAGTGAATGTAACATATTAGCTCAGTCTGGAGAAGATACAGGCTGACCGTTCAGGACACTGCTACCCATAAAACCATGACGTTAAAATGTGACTCAAAGTTTGAGTCTGCTGCTGGATCAGACTGTTTCATTCAGAAGAAGCTTCTCAACTCCATTTCACAAAATAATTGGAACATGTTTTTTGTTTATTTAACAAAAAAACATTTTCCAGAATGATTTCTTTCTTTTGTTTTTTTTGGCTACAATGCTGGAAATAAAAAATTATGTATGCCGATGAGGTTCACCAGTAGCTAGAAGACTATTTATAAAACTAAAGGTCTTCATGTGAGACAGAAAACTGAACGTTTCTGCAGAAGTCTCTGGGGGAACCAAAAAAAAAAAAGGTTTTCAAAAGCAATGCTCCCCTGGCGACCCAACTTTTCTTTTTTTTCTTTCTTTTTTTTTTTTTTTTTTTTTTTAACATATTATGAGAAGAATAGGCAACACTGGATGCCCAGACCTTTAAAAAGGTGTCATGTGCCAGCCAAGTCACAGGTGGCTTTACTGGAATAGATAGATGCCCTATGTGCAAGTGTTCCGGGGGTATTTGGAGCACCACTTGTGCTCAGCAGAAAGAAAGAACTAGGTATTCATTTTCGTTTTCAACTCTCTGCATGAAAGCATTTTTCTAAGCCCCGTCATCTGAACTCTGATGTGTGCTCTCCAGGATACCAGCATTATTGCTTCCACGCCACTCCTGTGCAGCGCCGGCTTTGTTTCGCATTGTCATTTTACAGTGGCTGTTTCCGACTAACTCTCCAACTATTTTTTCCTTAATTTGGCTCTTATCAAACCTTCATCTAGTTTTCAGAGTCTCTCAGGTGTTATCAAAGATGTAACAGCAGGCACCTCCGCCTAAAGAGGCACCCTGCAAATCCTTACACCAACTCAATTTTTGCCTGCGAATATGTTCACTGTGGTATGTAATGAGTATATGAACAACATCAGACATGAATAAACAACCACCAGGCATCACTAACTGGGCTTCTGTGCACCATAAAAAAGCTGATGGGTGTCAGCTGATCTGGAGAAGCCTCATTCATTTCACATCAAGTCACATTATTGAGCCCAAACTGAGAACACTCAGGCTTTGCTTTTGTTTGCTATCCAGACACTCCATCGTCTGCATGCACCATTTTCCCTTAGATACTTTTCATTACTTGTTAATATGAATTTGATTAAGAATTGTGTTTTTAATTTGCCCTGTTTAACATTTGCTCGTAGCTTGATGCAGTTGTCATCTGTAATCTAAAATCTGAACACTTGCACTTAGTATTTAAGCTTTAATATTTTTCTATATATCATATTTTAATATCGACTTTTTGTCTCATTTTTTAAACTAATATGTATACAAAAAACACACTGACATACAAAATAATACCTGCAATGTTGAGTAGAGCCTATTTTGGAACTTTTGCTTACTAGCACATCAGATCATATACATTGATAAAGATGTAGTAGGTTTTACAATTTCTGGATGTGTGATGTGACACGTGCAAACTCAGACCAGTAGTGTCTGAGTAGTGTGTGTGCTGTCTCTCACACACACATGAAAAAACAACTAACAGCAGAGCATTAAAGCTTCTTTCTTTCTTTCTTTCTTTGGCATCCAATTTGAGACTGCTTTCCAGCACCAGACCTCTTCTACAAGAGCTGTGCTGAAGAGGTGTTGTGGAAGAGTTAATGCTGCTCATGGAAACTAAATGAAAAATACTTTATTTACCCCATCTCAAAATACCACTGAGTGTGCTTGCTTCAAACAATATTTTTAACTGCATTTCCAATACAACTACAACCTACAGTCAAACAGCTATAATGTGTTTCTTTTCTTTTCATAAGATAAACAGATGCTTAACTAAATTCCTTAATCTTGTAAATTAGTGCTATTTCTTAAATTTGTAAATGCTGTAACTTATTATATTATTTACTTAGTTTAGTCTGTTACTGTTACTGTCTTGGAGCAACTGTAACCCACATAATTTCCCTTCGGGATTAATAAAGTATTCTGATTCTGATTCTAATTAACCCATCCAAGTCATGTCTTGAAAAGCTGGTGACCAGGTCAAGCTAATAAAATGCATGTAAGACACAGTATACACCAGCAGGGACCAATAGCTAAGGTGCTCATTTCACTCTAAAGGTCAAAGTGAGCTGCAGAGTTCGATTAGAGTAAATGTGGTAATCAACACCGCCGCCGCGTGATCTATTAGAGTATTGCACTGCATGGGCTGCGAGGCGTAGGAACCATTGAACGCAGTTGTGTTTCCTCTCGGAGTGTAATACGTGGTGGTTAAATCCGCGAAGTAAAAACAACTTGTGATTCTTTTCGTGGATTTCTTGTGGAATCGGATATTTGTTATATAAAGCACAGCTTATTAGCGCCGTATAGCGCCATTTCTATTTTTGATGTAGCTTATGCTTACCGAATCTGGTAAAGACTGAGACCTCTGTCATTCAACTTTCTCCAGAGTGTAAGTAAATGTTGACTTTTGACTTCGATTGTGAAGCTCACATTTTTACTGACTTTAAAGACCTGGATGCTGGGAATGGGAACCAATGTCGTTTAAAGTACTTTAGTAACGTGCGTGTAGCGTGCTAACGCGCGCGCGCGCATTCACGTTCGGGTTACTGTTGCTAATGAACTAACATGGCTACATTAGCCCGATTTTCCTCTCTATTCACTGCACGGTGTGTTCTTTGTTGCCCTTAGGAAATCAAAGATTATGAGTAGAGAGTCCAGAATGAGAGCAACAATAAACCAAAAGTTGACCGAGATGGGAGAAAGAGAGAGGTGAGTCGGTTATAGCCTTTCCTTAATAATTATATCTTCTTATTTGTTCACTGTAACTAGCTGAATCCATGCATGTGTGACTGTTAAGCTTCTATAAAGCACAAGCTCTGTCACGTTTCAGTATGTCAGTAGTGCTGAGTGCATCAGTTGAGTTAAAGACATTACCAGCTATTGTAAAGCTAAACATGTGGCTGCTACATGTTGACCAAGCACAGATTTCATATAGTAGTAAATACTCAACTCCGGTTGATGCTTCAAACTAGGAAGCACTTATCACATCTTCATTTCAGTGGCATGCATCACTCTGAATAACATGTTTGTAAAGCTGACAATGTTTATATGAAACAGTGGGATTTCCAGCCGTTATTCATAACTTCATAACATTAGGATATAAGGGCGCAGTGTGATATGTGCTTGTATCTTATGGACAGATTGAAAGAGATACTGAGGGCTAGGCTCACTGAGTGCGGATGGAAGGACCAGATGAAGGCTCACTGCAAAGGTAAAGAGAACAGTGGTGTTGTTATCATAAATATCACATCAATATGGTCAGGTTATAGGATTAAAAAAAACAAAAACTGAACTTCAGGCGGTGTGATGTGGTTTTAAAGAGACTGATATATTAACAAATGTAGATTACTGTATGAAAGTTGGAGCATATTTAAATATAGTTTTTCTGTAAATCTGACTGGTTAAACTATATTAATATGTAACCAGTGCCATTTCTACTATATTGACATTAAAGTGACCTTTAATGTCTGTTTTGAAGTTATTAAAGAAACCCTAAAATAACAGTGCCCAACAGCATGTGGTAATAAAGTTGCTAAATGTCAGCATTAGAATAAACATTTTATACCTGAGGTGGAAGCACCTGGGGTCGCTGCACGACCCAGCCAAAGCCCAGGCTTCACTGTGCCCAGCCTTAATGATGCACAGTAGTGCATGCCCTGTCTTAACAATTTATCGTTATTGATTTGAAGCAGTTATGGATTATCGTATCAAAAGAAAAGAGACATTAATGAAATGAGATCATTGGATGTTGCCAATCTGCATGAAAGCATCCTCCGTTCATAAAACAATGTGAGGAAAAGTCGAAATACTTGATGAGATAAGCATACAAATGTGTTCCCCTAAGCTAGACTAGCACCCTTGTCCTGTTCATGCAAGGTGGTTCACGAAAAGAATGAAGCCAGTTGAAGACATGAAGACAGTGCACTTTTGGCATGCACATGGTTAGCTGCTGAAACTAAAGTTTGACTGTAGAAACATCTTTCATTAACTAGATGTTGAGAAGTTTACGTTGTGTTTTGTTGTAGACTGATGTGAGACTGACTCATCTTTTGCTTTTGTTCAATATGCAGAAGTCATCAAAGAAAAGGGCTTGGAGCACGTTACTGTGGACGACCTGGTTGTAGAAATCACTCCCAAAGGCAGAGGTACCTCACCTTCTCTATTCAAATGAAACTGTGTGTAGTATAAGTATCAGTTCCTGTCTAGGCTCTCCTTTCCCCCCCATTGTTTATATGAGAAAACATAATATTTTAGATGATCTAAATTGACAAGGTTGTGTTTGTGTGAGTTTAGACACAGAGGTTGTTCACAGCCACTGATATTATTTTTTGTCTTGCAGCCTTGGTGCCAGACAGCGTGAAGAAAGACCTTCTACACAGAATAAGAGGCTTCTTGGCTCAGCATGCCACATAATTTGGATTAATGTTTCATTACACACTTGTCTATACTACCCTAATACAGATTTATATTTCTCATGAGTTTAATGAATTTCAGAGACAAATACCAGTCAGCCACAACGTTAAAGATACCTCCTTAATATTCTGTTTTGACAGCAGCCCACGGACACAGAACCTGTCTGTCTTGTCTGGCCCCAGGATGTTGGCAGTGGATCCTTTTAAATCCTGTGTGTTGCGTGATTTGGCCTCAGGATTGTCCCAGCTCATACCGAGGATGCTCAGTCAGATTGGCCGTTCTGTGCCTGGGTCAATGCCGTGGGCTTTCTGTCATCTTGTCAATCAGTGTTTGCACTGAGTGGGGAATAATCCTTGGTTTTCCACAATGTTTGGATGGCAACAAATGAATGCTGGGATTAAAGGGTTCCCATCAGAACATGGCAATGTCATATAATGAAGTAATCAATGTTATATATGTCTCCTGTGAGTGGTTCTAATGTTGTGGCTGATCACACAAAGTACTGACAGATCTAGTTGTTTCTACCAATCCCATGCCTCCCGTTATTACAGTTATGTAAATACACCTACCTTGCTTATGTAGTCATCCTTTGTACATGAGATGTGCTGTTTAAATAAAGGTTTTTCTTCTTTGAACTGGAGAAAGTCATTTTTATAACAAATTCCTTCAGATTGAGCAGTTACTGTCCAGACTCTTGGAGCGGCACTTGTTTTATGGGCACAGGGTGGAAACAGTTGCTGATATCATGATTGTATTTTCTATGGTGATGATGTAAACCATGAAGAAAATCACATCTACTCACTTTGATAACTTTGATTTTTTTTTTTTTAAATTAAATCAAATTCCTGCATATTATCATTCCAACATCCAATTTGCATCTGTGCCAGTGGTAAATGTATAATGCAATTTATCCTACTACTTTTATGTACTGGTTATTTTAATACATAAAACATCTGATATTTCTATTTCAGACTTCATGTACAGTGGGGTGAATAATAAGGTGAATGTACAGGCCCATCTGAAAGTTTGCCAGTGAATATGTAAACGACTCCAAAATTGAACTCTTTGGGATCAACTCAACTGGCTGTGTTTAGAGAAAGAGAAATGCTGATTATGATCCAAAGAACACCACAGCCAAGCACGGAGGTGGAAACATTATGTTTTGGGGATGTTTTTCTGTACAGGATAGCTTTATTGAATTGAGGGGCTCATGAACAGGGCCATGTACCATAAAATTCTGTACGAGAACCTTCTCTCAGCCAGAACACTGAAGATGGGTTATTGCCGGGTCTTCTAGCAAGACAATGACCCAAAACATACCATCAAAATAACAAAGCAGTGGCTAAAGAAGAAGAACATTAGAGTCACAAAATGCAATAGCAAGTCTCCAGACCTAAAGAAAATCTGAGGAGGGGGCTGAAGCTTTGAGTGGCTGAGCAGCAGATGAGAAACCTAAAGGATTCAGAGAGTTTCTGTAAAGAGGAGTGGAACAAAATCCCTCCTGAGATGTGCAAACCTGGTGACCAACTACAAGAAACATCTTAGCGCTGTGCTTACCATCAAGGGTTTCTCCATCAAGTATTAAATCATGTTTTGCTGAGCGATCAAATACTTATTTCACTCAGTGACATGCAAGTCAATTTAAAACTTTTATCTAATGTGTTATTTTCTGTATTTTTGATTGATATTCTATCTATCTCCATTAAGTTAAACTACCATAAAAATTAGAGTCTGTTTCTTTCTTTGTTCATGAGCAAACTTAACAAATTAAACAGGGGATCAAACAATGATTTTCCCCACTGTACATTATAAATTAAACGTGATTGATGCAATGTCTTTATGTACCAAATCATTTCCTGACTTAAAGCCCATTGTTAACTTCAAATGGACCTGCTATGCAGAGTCAAAGCCTGTCAGCCAGGTCTTGGTAAAGTTGCAGATTGTTCCTCTCATGCTCATTTTAAGGTAGAAACAGGACATTTATCCAGATTTCTCTGTGAATGAGCTAGATTTTGACTACATTTACATACGTTTATGGCCAAAATTAAGGTTTAAGTTTGGGTGGTACAACTGGTGACTGCAAGCCTAGACTACCACTCTTGTCTTCTACATGTAGGCACTTTATGAAGGAAATAAAATCAGTTTTTCAACCTATAAGATCACTGGACCTTCGAAAAAATTTGAGTTATGCTGCGAAAATTGTTTTGTGCTGTGAACTTCAGAAATTTTTTAACTTATATGGATGGCATTTGATGTTGAGATGCTACTCATATCCCCGAAGAAGGTCAGGAGTTCTGTTTAATTGTTTTTATACTTTTTTTCCCCCTCTGATTTTAAGATTCATATGAAGTCTTGCATATGATCTTCTTAAGATACATTCTTAGCTTCATATGGGGTTTTATGCATTTTATAAGAGTGAGAGAATGACTTTTTTGCCTTTGGTATTCTGTCTGTAGCTACTCTGTAGACAGTTATGCGAGAACAAAATGATATGCATTCCTAGGACATGTGCTTTCCATTGTATTCCAGTGTAAATGAGGGGCCAATTGTATGTGCAGTGTGTAATCCTTGGTATCAGCACAGCAGGCAGCTTCACACCTGGCCCTTCAAAGATGGAACCAGAACAAAAATGTGACAAATAAGAGAACAGCTTGAAAACAGTTGACGGGGGAAAAAAAAAAAAGTTATTTCCCACAGCCGCACGAATCACACCCAGCTGGTGCTGTGAATTAACATTGTCCTTTGATTAAATGGACTTGGATGCGAAGAAGAGCCATGATCCTGTAATGACAAGCCTGGTGCTGCTTTACTTCCCAGAATAACAAACTGTTCCCAGCAGAGGGGAGAGATCCTGGAAGGATGAACAGGGGTGACCTTCATCATGGAGGGGACATGTTTCCTTTACTAAAAACCTGGTTGTCAAGTCGTTTCAAGGTCCTCGGAGTGTACTGGACAAAATGAACAAGTGTGCTCAAGTGTTTCAATGAGAGACGGGGGGAGGGGGGATCCATAAAACATAAATTACCACAGAGCTCATTTCTGTTTAGATGTTGTCTTTGTTTTGTGGTTTTCCATCCACTGTATACTAAACCTTATCACGAGGGTCATTAAAATGCTTCTCTAGTTACACATGCACGACACCTAATTGGTTATGGATGCAGTGTTGCATTGACATAGGCCATGAACTCCAAATGACCCGCCCCTAGTAGCACATTAGCGGGTGGAGAGTGACTCTGCGCTCGTCACCCATGCAGGACAGAGAGTGTGTTTTCTTAGCCAAAGGACCTGCTGTGACATCAGCCCAGGTGACAACATGCTGATATACAGTGGTGCTGCAGAGGCCAAATGTAACGCACCCCTTCAACCCAGCACACACGCTCCTTTTTAATGGCCGGCATTAATCCCAATGTTATCAGCAGATCTCTCCGGGCCCTTGCATATACAGTAAAAGGGGGGTTGAATTACCAATGATGCAATTTATTATCATATAGTTTTTGGTTTTTCAAATTTACATTCTCACTCTCTGTCCTCAGCTCAGGACCCACACTGCTCTGCAGATGAGCTGTACAGTAACCAGATGACTCTGCACATCAATAAAAAGAAGTTAAAGTTGTGAAAAAAATGAGCGAAACATGATTTAACAACTACCTCTTCTCATTCACTGGTTTAGGTGGACGCATCTGTGGATATGGCAGAGATTTTTGCAGGTGCTGATGGTCGGAACGATTCGTGGCATCCTCTGAATGAGCCACAATCAGTCAGGCAACAACAAAGAGCAATCGCCAAAGTCAATATCAATCTGTGCCTGAGCAGCACTTGACATTTGAAAGGAGAAGACAAACGTGTTATAGGTCTGTGTGTGTGTGTTACCACGTGCAATTATGTGCATGAAGGTTAAGTGTGCGCAGATACGTTCACCACTCCCAGAATCAGACCGCTACAGCACGACAGCAGCTGTGTCAATAGGTGAAAGAGCCAAAAGTGTGGCCCTGTATGCTGAGTCCCAGAGCTCGGCAGTGCTCTCTCTCGTTCTCTCTCTCTCCAGTGAAATTGGCAACATTCAAAGACCATAAACACTTCTCGTACTGTACAAACAGCTGAAGAAAAAGGCAGCTCAGGGTGGAAACATGTGGCAGAAATGTGCTTATATTATAAACACAATGTTGGGAAATGATGATGTTACACTGCATCTCCTTATTTGGGATAACAGTGCACCTGCTTCAGTGGGGAACAGTTTAAAAAGTGCCCACGAAATCTTCCGTGCCAAGCAGTGTTCATAAATGACTCTCATGTTTACAACAGGACATCTAACCTTTCTTATGTATACGACACAGCTATAGGACTCTGAGTCTCATATATCTTTCGCACTGCTTTTCTTAACGGAAAGGGCAAAGACAGTGCATAAAAGGCAAAGGGTCAAAAAGGGTGTTTCAAAACCAAGAGAGAGAAAGGGAGAATGTGCTCCTCCAAATTCTCAAGACCCGGTGTGCAGTTGTTCCCCTTTACTGTCAACACATGTGAATGCCATGCTCGATAAATTTCTCTTTGAATTCCCCCACTAGAATTTATGAGACGTGCAACATGGGGTTGCAACTCTTTTGAAGCCTACACACTTGCAGCGCTCGATGCTGTCTGCATTCACGTTTCGAGTGAGCCCAGAGGAGCAGAAATACGGAGGCGCTGGCATGCAGCATCCTGCGGTGAGAAGGGTTTTAAATGTATTTACATTCTGTTGAGTCTCCTGGGAACTGCACTGCTACAAGCTAATGAGGCTGCAGAGCAAGTTTCTTTCTGTTATTCCTGGCATCAGTGCGCCAGTCACAGGCATACCACTCTCACCCACCTCCCCTCCCTTTTCCCTCTCAGTAGCCCAGTGCAAATAATAAATAAGAGGAAATACATCATCCCCCTTTTTCAATCCCAGAGCCAAGAGTGGGTCTGCCAAAGTTAACACAAAGCAATCGTAGGTAATGATCAGCAAATGTGTATAAAGTTTCATAGAGCTTGACTTCACATAATTCTTGTTTAGATCATATTGGCTGGCTGAAGCTCAACTGTGAAGCTGGTGCAGTAGGAACCATGCATTCAAACCCAAACACACACACGCAGAAGCAATCACGCGCACGGTTTTCTCTCATCATGCTTGTTTGTGTGTGATGCTTCGAAGCAGCACTTCTGTTTTATAAGTCTCTGTAACTGATTTGATATGGTATAACGCTGTGGCAAGGATTAGCTACCAGTCGTAAAATCGCAGAATTTTAACAGACGCTTTGTGACACGCTCAAACACATTCATTCTGCGCATGTGTTGTCAGATTTTCCATTCATTTACACACGTCGGTGGCTCGCGTACAAAACATTTCATCATGGCTCAATTGATGAAAATTATTTGCTCATTGTGAGAAAAAGAAGAAAAAAGAAGGGGGAAGAAAAAAAAGCTTCATTGAGTTGGTTTAGTGCTCTACCTACAGCACAGCTAGTGTGTAGAGGGAAAACCGGGGGGTCTCTGTGCAACAACACGGAGGAAAGAAGCGAAACACAATCCAGACATTGTTTATCCTGTTTCTGATGTAAAGGCCACTTACTGTCGTGTCCAATGCCTAACCCTTAATTTGCTGCTCCAGCCTTTGAAGTGTGTGCATTTTTCTGTTTCCTGACACTACCTTTCCCCCTCTTGCGCTCACTGTCTCTCTCTCTCTCCCTTGCTCTCTCACACTCTCTCTCCTCCAAGCCCCAGCAGTTGATATTGCAACAGGATAGGCCATGTTTCCATGTAGGGGCTCCTTTTAGCCCTGCTCTGATGATAGAAAACACAAGTGGGGCAGGAGGGGGAGAAAGAAAAAGAGTGCTGGGCGCACAGATCCACAGAGAGGCCCCAGCCCCTGCCCCGGCCCAGACAACGCTGCAGGGGATTAGAGCACACCCTGGCAGCAGAATGGTTTCACTTAAGAATTTCAGTAATCACTTTTAGGAGTGTAATATATAGCTGACCTTCGGCAGTGCCACACGACCCCCCGCTCCCCCAGCCATTTGATCAAAGGAAGCGGCAGTGGCTGTGCAAACAGGCGCTATCAGTGGACTCCAATGGATTTACTGCCTGCTTCTTCTCTCTTGTCTCCCCTGAGTCGTGTGCTGATACAAGCCGAAACCCAGTTTCATCTTACAGAACCTATTTTTCTCCCAGCACTAATTTACGGGCCAGATCATGACTTAAGGGAACTTAAAGGAGGCAGAGGATGGAGGGAGGAAGGAGGGTGGCTCAGGAGGCCTCGGGGAAGGGGAGAGAGTGGATGTAGGAGCAGCTCGGGGCCCTTATCCATTGCCTGCTGGCTGGGCTGAGAAGAGCGGGGTTGTCATCATCATGGGAAAAGCCCAGTAGGGGCTCTCGTCTCAGCTGGAGCAACCAAACAGCATGGCCTGTGCACTGCAACAATAACTGCAAGCAAAAAGAAGCCAGAAGGCCAGCCCAGTAGGTTTTATATAGTGCCCTAAACCACAGGAGGCTCTGACAAAGAAATGAGAATAGAGGATGTGGGTATCATAGCAACTAATAATAATCTAGCACAGCCAAAGTGTTAAGATGTTTTTTTTTAATCTGCAGCTTAGCCTTTCCTTATTTTTAATTAAACTCATGTACACCTTTCCTCTTAACATACCAGGGCACATTCTGGCATTTTAATGGGCTATTTTATTGCTACAAGATTTCCATCAATCATAAACAGGTAATTACTGCAAACATTCCTCGATAAGGAGCAGACTATCAGCGAACAATGTCAACATGTTGACCTTTACGCTTTTATAAGGAAATATCTTTCAGCTGGTTAAATCTCCAGCAATTTGTAATTTGTGACTCAAACGCGCCCGTTCGGTTTCATGCTCTTGTTAAAATGTTTCTCGGGGGCCTTTCTGGTTTCTGTTCATTTCAAAGCACTTGTTTTTATTTTGACTCAGTTTAGCAGTGATTTATCTGCTCTCTTCGTTTCTATTTTGGCACGAACGCCGGTGAAAAGCTGAAGCCGTGGTTTTCGCAGAGCAGGAAGTACCAATTGCGACCAGCTGAGGGAGCCGAAGAACAGAGGGAAGTACAGTGAGCACTCTGTATGAGAAGACATAGCAGGTCATTTAAACTGCTGCTGATTCATTAAGAAAACTGGAAATACACATGGAATGTTTTGCTTTGATTTGAGTTTTCTGTGTCCTTTGGATAAACTCTCTGTGGGACATCATTATAAGTCCCCTCCTTGCCTGTACTTATACGATCTCAATTTTCCCCACAGTTTTTCGGGTGCATAAAAGCACTTCATTCATAAAGAATTTAAAGCTAACGATAAACAGACATATCTTCTTTGGTTGGCATGTCATGGAGCATTTATGTGACTCAGCTGATGACAATGCATGCCATGTTATTACCTGACCACAGAAAGTCCTGTCCTTTTATGAGTTTCTCAGGCAAGCACTGGGAGTGAAATAAAGAAGAATGTTCCTTATTTTGAGCACCTGAAAGCAACTCGGCTGCATGTTTTGTTTGTCCCAGAAACAGCAGGGGAAGACCCAAGGAAAACCTGCAATGGCAAAGAGACATTACTCCTCATTTCCAAAGGCTGTGAGATATATGAAGACAGAGATATTCGACTTCTTCAGTTTATACTGATGTGAATTCAGCCTGGTAGTTATGTAATAACATAGATAGCGGTATATAACAGGAAGTGATGAGAAGCAAGTGCAGGTGCAGCACATTCTTCCTGAAATGGTCCTGGATTCCACTCATTAGCTGATAAAGTTTCTTGTTTGGAGAGCAAACAGGAGGAAAAAGTAAGTGTTTTATGGTGTGACACAGCTATGGGCAGACTGATAAGCACAATGCCTGAGTGCTTGCCATTTCATTACCGTAATGCAGCTGGTTATTTTGATGCTAATTGGTGGTGAGTCAGTTTCAGTAAGAAATAATAACTCCTGGCTTTGCTTGATAGAAGTCATTTCAGACTGTGATAATGCAACCGCCTTATTAGTTTTGAGTTCAGAGCCAGCTACATGAACATGTGGTCAACAGTTGCTTTTGGGAAAATGGGAGAACTCTGCTGACCTTCATGATTATTGCTAATTTTGTGGAAGACTGTGCAGCTTGCTGGGTGGGCAAATAAGCTTTCAGGCTTAAAGATGATTAACAACAAGTCTATTCTAATTAACATCAAGTTGTTAAAACCATTCCATCGGCTCTGTGCTTTATAATCATTATCATCCAGCCCCATCTATTTCACACACATTGTGTTTTGGCCCTCTGATCTTACTATAGATATGTATGGGCGAGAAGGCCAGGCTGCCTGTGTGAGTCAGTTGTGGGTGTGTGAATCAGCTGAGCCTCATGTGGCTGGCGTGGCCTTGCTCCTTTGCAACCCAGCAGGGGCTCAGCCACCAGCTGCCTTTCACCCACTGCACATTCCTGCTTTATTCCCAAGCTCACCTCACTTCTACTACACCAGTCAGGACAAAATGTATACCAGCTGCAACATAATTAAGTAAATAGGACCCTTGCACAGTTGTTTAAGGCACCTTTATTGAAAAGGTAGCTGTGTAACACACAGGTGTATATGCGCCCAGGCACATACACATAAATTCAGGCACTCAAAGAAAGTCAGTTTACTAACCATTTTCAGTAGGCTTTAAGCTGCACTAACAGGATGCCAGGAATGTCAGTATTGATCTGTCACTTTGAGCACGGGTGTCAAAACATAAGGAACAGGGGCCAGAATTGGCCCAGCAAAGAGTCCAATACGGCTCGCTGGATGGCCTTGGAAATGTGAAGGACGGCATAAATTTAGGACTTTTAACTGTAATTTTATGGTTTTTACAGCTTTTCCTAATATTAAAGAGCTGCCCCATGGGCATCCATACCACACCAAAGTAATTAAGTAACAGACAAAATGACAGAAAGGCTTATTTTTAGAGTGGGTCCACAAAAATAATAAAAAAAAAAACATTTAAAAAAAGCTCAAACAGTCATGCTGACAGATTTCTGTCACTAACTACAGCAGCATTTTTTTTATCATGTATATAAATGTCATGTTAAAATTCCTCTTCTTTTTTTTACATTATGACATCACAGGAATCAAATGTGTAGTTAAACCTCTTTACACTGACAGAAAGTGTCACTAGTTTGGCCCACAGTGCATGGCCGTGATCTAAAAAGTAACTTACTATTGGATGGATTGAGAGGAACTTGTTTTTAAGACATCCACCGTCCCCAGAGGATGAATACAATATGAATTACTCTGGTGACTCCCTTCCTTAAAATGAGGGTGAAAGACCTGCTCCATTCTCCATCGTTGTAAATTTAATTGTATAATGTTAAATAATACCCGATTAAAAAAAACAACTTTAAACACCCCTAAGGTGAGTAGGCCAGTCTTTCAGCAATTTCACTTAGTATTTGCAGCCTCTGTCAAGACCACATGTCACACAAGGTGTTTGTGTGACAGTAGTTTATTATTTCTTATTCAACTAGCATGCTGAAAGTAGGTTGCGTAAAAAAACCTGAAAAACCCTGAGCTGCTCCTCTGCTTCAGTGAAGTGCAAGCACGCCTGGGGACTCTTTCTTTACAATTTGATTCTCTTCTGGCTGCATAATTACATCACATGTCAAACTGGCGTTTAAAAAGCAAACTGAGCTGCATTATAGGTCCACAAGGTACTTCATAAATCAGATTTATTCTCTATCATCATCGTGTCTTCATCCAAAAGGATTAGCCTCTAGAGATATACAAACACACACACACACACACACCAGTATTTGTGTACCAAGAAGCTGCACACTAGAGTGTCCGCATCCACTATAACTATCAGACACACACAGTTAGACATACACACCCTTCCCTCCAGACTGCTGTTATAGCACTCCAAGCACAGCTGTCAAAACTCAAGGACTTCCAGCACAACAATAGCGAGATGGCTTGGGAGGACCAGAGACTGACAGAGAGAGATGAGAGGAAAAGAGATGTTGAAATGACACCTGTGGACAACTCAGGTCGGGCCCGTATGCCCCCACCCCCCCAGCCCCCACCGTTCCCTCCTTTCGGTCACTCATGCGATCCACCTCCTTCTCTTTCCGATCCCTCCCTCTAAATATATCTCCCTTTTGCTCCAGGCACGAACCACTGTTGTCTCACATCAGCTCTCATAACAGCTCCGGGAAGACCTCCCTCAACCTCACGCCTCGCATGTGAGTCCACACGTCCGAGAGGAGTAATAACACTGAAATCCTCCAAATCAGGTCATGTCAAATTAAGGGAGGTATTTCGGGAGCCCACCCAAGTCTCCGAAGGGGTCAGCTGAAAGCTTGCTCAGGGCTATATTTGCATGTCAAAATATGCTGAATGACTCACACTGCATCACAAACTGAGACTGGAACGTGTTCTCTGAGTGTCGTACGGTCTCTGAGATTTGTTTTTGCGAAGTCAGGTGCAGACACGGGTGAGAAATCCTCTTGGCATGCAGGGACTGGCAAATCAAAACTTTTGACTTAATTGCAGCAAGCAAGTGCTTCTCGGTTGAATTGGCTGCAATAATATTTTTTCACCATTTACATTCCAAATCCTTGGTAAGAAGAATAACTTGAGCGTTGTGTTTATTTTCACTGGTGATGCCACTTTTGGACACCAAAATCATGTGTTTCCTGAAGCTGAATCAAATGCAAAAATGCACACCTGGTGTTACAGCATGCAACAGGGGTGATTCCAGGAGTGTTTTCTTTTTTCTTCTTTAATTAGGTGGCAATGGGTGATTGAGAAATAGGTCATGAAAGTGAACTATGACTTTCACTTCAAAAACACTTTGCATGCATCCTGTGCATTACACTAGAGGGGTGGCGGTCATATTTAAGACACACACTAGTGGCATTCAAGTTAACAATTGTCAACCTGTTTCAGTCAGCTATAATAATAATAAATTCAACAGAAGAGTCCAAATGAAAGAGAAGTGCTCCCTTGGTTAAAGCTGATTTACACAGTAAATAGGTAGTATAGTATGGCATAAACTCGATACGATACATAAACACATAAATTCTTTCCTTGTTACATCACTGGTCACACAAAATGTTACCGAGGGCTGCCATTGGCCCATGGGCCGTATTTTGAGAACCCGGGCTCTAGGAAAATTGCTTTTATCTCTGCTTCATTTGTGATTACACAGAGACGTGTTGGACACTGATAAGGTTTGGACCTTGCTTGGACTTACAATCATCTGCAGTCAACAAGCATTCCAAGGAAGTCCAGCTAACCCACTGATTTATTGCCTAGTGTGGAGTGCGTGGATTCCAGTTTTGAAGTAGCTGGTGGCACGGTAGGTCAGCGAGATAGCTGAGCTACATAGCAGTCTGGGACTTATTCAGGAAAACTCCCAAGGGGGCTGTTGACTGGAAGGAGGTGGTAAATTCCCAGTCTGAGGACTTTGTTTCTGCTGCTATTGTGCAGCAACTTGAGAGGAAATTTGAGCTCATCTAACTTCACATAGTCTGCTGTGGGGAGTTTGAAAATGGAGGAAAGCATAGATGGTTGTAATTAGTATCTATACACAAACAAAACTGACAATTCTAATTTTTATTTATTTTTATTATTTTTTTTTTTTAGAAAGAGGGCAATACATATTAATGAACATTTTAATAAATGTAACTATGCCAGATTATAGCCTTGGCTAATTTCCATCTGCAGACCCTCTGGCAGGTTGGTGTTAAACACAAGTTAGTAAAAACATACAGAGACACTATTTACAGGTCATGTAACAGAGACAAAAACAGTCATCACATTATACTAGAACAAACAAATGACAAGAAGACTGGACACAGAGGACAGCATAGATAACAATAACGGAAACACATCAATTATATTGCACAAACCCCAGTATTGCATATGCCCTGACTGTCGTGATATTATATTCACCCATTGCACTAACAGTTGTTTCCCTTTTAGTAATACACTAACTCTTTTCCCGTCCAATATAAAGCATGATTATTAAACATGATCACATGTTTGTGTGTCCCTCAACCGCCCTTTTAAGTGACTCTTAAAGATGGGTAGACTTGTACTTTCCTCACTGACAGTGGAAGACTATTCCAGAAGCTCACTCCCTGGTATGACAGAGCATTCTGTGAAAAGGTGGTCCGCCTGAATGTCAATTCACAATCACCTCTAACAGTGGCTCGAGTCAGTAGAGACCCGCAACACTGCTAGACTTTTGTTTAATAAAATCACTCATTGGTGGAGGCGCCAGACCATGTATAACTTTGTATATTAGACAGGCAGATTTAAATAATTTGAAATTAGTAAAATTTAAAAACTTGTATTTATCTAAAATTTGACAGTGGTGATATGAAAAGGTTTTTTATCTAATATTTTCAATGCTCTTTTGTAGATACTAATTGGCCCAATAGCAGCAGAGCTCAGTATAGGACCAACTTGTAATACAATATTCAATATGAGCCAGTATCATAGAGTGCAGGAATGTAATCGCTGCTGTGTCTGTTAATGATGTGCGGATATGTCTAAAGTTCTGTATATTAACATTTACAGTTTTCACTACTTTTCTAATGTGTTTTTAAAGGATAATTTAGAGTGTAGTAGCACTCCCAAATACTTAAATTCCTCAACATTAATTAATTCTTGTGTACCCAAGCAAACTTTTACTGCAGCCACGGTTGTTTTAGGTTTACTAAAAACACTGATACGGTCTTTTAAAATTAAGGCACAGGCATGAGTCATTCAGCCATTTTTGTAAATCATGTAATGCCAGTGAAAGCTGATGGGCTGCATCATCAGCAGTTTTGGCTTGCGTAAAAATTACCGTATCATCAGCATGTCCACATTTTTGCACACATTAGGCAAGTCATTTACATAAAGTGAAAATAACAGGGGCCCTAGAATTGAACCCTGGGGACACCTTGCGTACAGTAAAGATAGGGTGACTTGCTATTCTTTATTTGCACACATTGTTTTCTATCTGATAGATAAGACTGTATCCATTTAACAGTATGATGACTAAAGTTAAATGTCGACAGTCTAGACAAGAGCTTAAGATGATTCACAGTGTCAAACGCACGCTTTGAAATCAAGAAAACAGCCGCAACACAACTGCTCTTGTCTAAAATGTAAGATTTCACTCTCTCAACAAAAACACAGACAGCCGTTTCAGTTGAATGAAGAGTGCGAAATCCGAATTGCATAGGGTGCAAACCCGGATTGGAGTCATTAAGATGTTTGATGATAGAATTAGCAACCCACTTTTCTGCTATCTTTGAGAAGATAGGGAGTATGCTAATAGGTTGATAATTAGCAGGGTCTGTTTTATCACCCGATTTATGGTCCGCCAGTATGGCAGCAAGCAGAGCGAAGCAGTAGCTCCACCACTCTGCAAATCTGCCCTTTTTGCCCTTTTACTTCAAACTTACTTACTAAATGCTTTCTTTTATCAGCAATTTATTAGATTTGGGCAATGATTTTTTTTGTGTAATTTGTGCACCCAGCACCTAACATATCTTTGTTCTCTAAAAAACTGATCTAAAAATGATTAAAAACACTTAAAAACACTTTGCTCTTTGGTCTTTCACTACAAGGACCATGAGTTCATGAGTTCAAATGGTTTTACTGTGGTAACATTTCTTACAGTGAGAACAAAGCCAGGGGCAGAACAGTGAGTCTCCATTCAAAGACAGCAGGTTTTTTTTCCATAATGCACAGAAAAATAACCAAAAAAAAAAAACAGTTTATTGTCTCCCAGCTCACCCAGCTTTGTCAACAGGACAAATATATAAACATGAAAATAACAGACACTACAGATTCCAGTGGCTTCTGGTCAAGCGAACCTCCAGAGATAGTAGATAAGGTATGTTTGGTATGTTTTAACCGATGTGTTTTTAAATTATGCAGGACAAGCACTGCTTGCCTTGCTTGTCCTGACAAAATGCCACTACAGTACAGTAGGTTTATAAGATCTTTTTAAAAAGATAAACCTTTTTGTTTCTGTTGAAATCAGGTTCCCCAGAACACTGACAGTGGCCAAACATTAAAGTTAGACTACATTAAAAAATGGGAAGATTAGCTGAAAACCCCCAGCTCTGCCCCAGCCCCGCTACGACTATGTATCAAACAAGCAGAAGAAAATGGATGTAGTGCAGACAGGCAATGCAGAGTCCAGCAATAATTATCTGCGGGTTCGTCACATGCATTCATTATCCTGTCATTATTGGCAATAATGTTGATAAGTGCAGCTTTAAAATTCAAGTGTTAGCCTCCCCAAATTGACAAACCATATATTATACTAAAAAGAACTGTTTATTCAGAGAAACCTGGACTTAACATTACATCTTTCAGTAGCTCTCTTTGGTGTTTGGCTGGGCTTTGAGAAAGTTAAGAGCCACCGCTCTTTGCTATTGACACAGCAGATAAAAAATGAAAAGCTACAACCACAATAACCTTTTTATCATCATCACTGCTTTCACATATTTACCACAGTGAAATAAAATAAGCATACTTTGTAAACTCATCTGCATGATTCATGTGAGCTGGTGTATACAGGCCCTTTGCAGCTGAAAAAGATGCCAAGCGCTTTTCAAGTGCAAGGAAACAGTGTGGTTTCACAATTCCTAGATTAGGACTGAAATCTGCAGTTCCCCCCACCTCTTTAAGTGGCTGTGGTGCACACACAAACCCACTGAGACCATAGAAACATACACAGTGGTTTAGTGTTGGGCACTGGCCAAGATAAATGACTACTTCAGGTGAAAACAAACTATGGCCCCAGCAGATTCTTTTTTTCTTTTTTCTTTTTCCATTTGAAGGTTTTGGGGTGACTTTTCTTTGTGTGCCAACTGTTCTTTCACATATGCTCTAGTTTGGCTCTTCAACCTTCTAACACTCTTCGGGCTTGTGAATTATTCAGAATGAAGAATTAAAGTTTAAATGGTGTTCTGCAGGCACAATGTTTCACATGTGGGGATGTGGTCAGAACTGAAGGTGGAGCAACCCTTTCAAATCTAAATTCAGGAAAATAAAGAGAAGTTGCAAATGTGTCATTCATGTGGTAGGTTGATAGCTGGAGAATAATTGATGCATGTTATGACCCACCGTAACAATGACTTAAATGCGGTCATTTCATGGATTGCACTATGCCAGAACAGCTGAATATGCAAACTGGATATTTAGGGGAGGACTGTTTTACACACAAGTATAAATGATTCTCCCAGCTATTCGGTTACTCTTAGACCACTGCTGTTTTGAATTTACCGTGTGCTTGTTGTTCTAAAAACATGAGCACAGTCTTGATTAACAATATAAAAACATCTTCTCTTTCAGCGCCTTATCACCTGAGTCCCACGTGAATTATATCACTTGATCACCTGAGTCCCACCTGAGGGTAGGGGGGGAGGATGCCACAGAAGACCCGAATGGCTTTAATTAAGAGAACAATTGCTTTAGTCACACTATTATGAGCTCAGGGTGACTAAATGCAAAAGGCCCTGAAGGAGCATTTCTGAAGATCTCTGGCATCCTATTCAATGTGGACCACCCACCCCCCATTGCTCATTACTAGGACCACCAGCTGGGAGCAACATTACCAAAATGAACAACAGCAAATGTCATGAGTGATTCAGCTTTAACTGTCACCCATGTTAGAAATGAGATACAGAAGTTACTAATTAATTACTATACAAAAACTCAGATTTATCAAAAAAAAACAACAACAACAACAACAACTCAGGAACAACTCATGGATTAAATCAAAAAGTCCAGGATTTTGACCTGATCCCTAAACAACTCAGAAGATCAAAAAGGATCTGAGGCTAGAGTCGATACCAGCAGAGAGACAGACAACCAAGTACGGTCATATTCACAACTACAGCCAAATTATAATCACCAATCAACCTAACATGCAAGTCTTTGGGAGGAAGCAGAGGTATGCATGGAGAAACGCTTTCCATACAAAGGCCCCAGAGTTGATTGTCTAAAGTAAGTAGTAGCCTAGATTTGAACACAGAACATTTTTGCAGTGAGGTGACTGTGCTAACAATCGCACCACCGTGCAGTCCTACCATATATGTCTCAGATCAATATATATATATATATGTTATCAGCAAAAAAATTATTCTGAGGAAAATCTTGATGCATGCTCAATCATCCAGGTAACTAAATCCCAAAAGGTTGATTCTGTTCGTCTGGACGTAGCTTTTTCAGTGGGAAAACGTTTCATCACTCATCCAAGTGACTCAACCTTATGATTATATGGTTTCCTCAACCTTATAAATGGTACATTTGCACAATAACTGAGTGTCCTCCTGGTCTTGAATCAAATTGAATTAACCTGACTAACATACTTTCATATGTGTGCCATCAGACAACTGATTTGAAAACTGTATTTTGTTTGAACAGTTCAAACATTACAATATATAATACAAAGGCCTCACTTTGATTTTCTTAAATATGTATGAATCATCCCCAAACCCCTCAGAAGAAGGATTCTTCTGAGGGGTTTGGGGAAGACGTACACACAGGAATATGCACCGAGGCTACTGAGGTATTAGACTGAGATAATGGAAAAGTCCTAGATGAATGGCCTAATTATCATCTAAGATACTGGTATGTATACAGTTTGTGAAGACATTACCCATCAAATTAATCATTTGATGTGATCATGTTAGTGAAGTCCCTGGGTCTCTCTTTGACATTCCAAATTCCTTTCTTTTACCTTCCCTCTCCTGTTTCCTGGGCGTAACGTAAATGTTAATGTATACAAATATATAGATTTCATACATGAACTCTAAAGTCATCAGGTTCTAAATGAATCAGCAGCCATCTTGGGTACACTATTTAGATTTGTAACTCAGCAGAGCTGCACACTTCCACTGGGCTCAGGCTTTGCTTTGGCAACAGGATTTCTCCTTGGAGAGGAATGAATGTGCAAATGTGTTACAGGTGGGATTCATTAAACCGAGACCTGGCACATTGGTGCTCGCTCTGCACAGTTACCACGTTACAAAACCAAGAAGCGGTGAAACGCTAACATGCAGCTGTAGCGTACAGAAGTGTGCGCTTCATGCACAAAAAACTCACAATGGAAACATATATAAACACGAGCATATTGTGCATTAATAAGCACATCCATACACATTCGACATCCACAGCTGAGATTTAATAGCCTGATTTCATTGCTCTCCAATGAGCTCTTCAAAACAAAATAACCCATTAATAGAGCTGTTTGTGCCAGCATTATTTCACAGAGGATGAAAAAAGAAAACGTTTTTGGTTAATCCCTGTTCTGCTTCCATTTCCCTCGTCTCTCAGATAAAGATTAAACCTGTCAATACACCATATTTTCTGGATAAATACCATGTGTTCCAAAACTTAACACATGATGAGAAACTTATCCTTCATCTTCTTCTCAATGTCAAAGCTGTGATATTAATTTCTATGAATAATGTATTTGAGCTGTGGTCACATCACAGAGTGTGCTTACAGATTGTAACTTCCTTTGCCATATTTTTTTTCTGTTGCACAGGGACCATTAAAGAACTAAAGGCATTTACCGAGCAGCGATACTGAATATGTAAGAGAGAGCTGGGTGGAAACTGAAGGTGTTCAACAGATCCTAATTATCACTGACTACTACAATGCGTGGAATTCGTTTACAGTGTTGGAAGCAATAAAGTCTTGGGTCTTACAGCACTAATGGGAACTGGCTTGCATAGTTGTGAGCTTTTTGATTTGATTTCAAGCGTATTTGAAATTTTCTCTTGTAAACTCGTTGGCTGGCAGCTGTTTCTTGTCTCTCCACACATACAGTTCATGCATTCTCTTTAATGTGTGTATATTTAAATGTCTTAAAAACTTCAGTGTGTATAGGTATTATATTACAACCAAGACTTTCTTACCTCTTGTAGGAAATAGCAGTCCTATTACAAATGAAAAATGGACTTTGTCAATTAGCTATAACAAAGAAGTTATGGTGTCTAATGTTGACCAGTGTTTAACAGATATTACTCTATTAAGGTTCTGCAGTCATGGGACTGCTATCCACATCACATTACATTATCCACTATTTTGGATGTGTGATCCTACAGGGTCAAGCGATCAAGGTCCCAGTTACACAAGCCTAGACATCATTTGGCAACCATCTGCCAGCCATAGATCACTATGGAAAAAAGTGTATTCCCCAGGTTACTTGAATTCTCTTCTCAAAGATAGGTATATGGTGCTGCACTAAAAAACCTCCTTGCAGTTGCTTTGATTGCTAGTAGATTGCCCCCGGTCACCCATAGTTTTCATAGAAGATGCTGACTTGCCTGCAAACACTTGCAAATAATTCTTCGAGCAGTAATGAAACTGTGAAAAGTGAGACAAAAAGCAGAGAATCTTCTGTTCTGAACGGTGAACAAGATTAAGGAAAATCTGTTGATCAACACAGAAACCGTTTGCCTTTAGCGTAAAAGTTGCACCTTTTAAAATGTGCTGGATACAGCAGTAAGACAAATTTTGTTTAATCTTGCTTTTCATGTAAGTACATTTAGCTTGAAGTCTAATTTTTACAAGCCAAAATTAGCATCCAGTTTCACATAACGCTGAATCATACATACAGTTTGCAAACTACGCTAGCTAGTGCTAGCGTTAGCGTAGGAGCTCTAGATCTCTACTAGAAATCCCAAAATTAAGATTTTCTACTGCTATCTGGCATATTTAGATTTATCTTTGAAGTCGGTTAGACCATTTCAAGTATTTTTGTCAATTGTTGGTCATTTCTAGAATAATCTGGATTGGCCTATGACGGCAATTCACAAATCCATTAAATGCATGTTTAAGGCATAGACAGTATAATGCATAGACATACAGCATCTTCTGGATTGGAAAAACACAGCCAGTGCAATTTTATGTGAAAGCCACCAGATGGCGAAAGCTGTGGTTGCAAACAAAATTCTAGCCATATAGAAGTCTATGGGAAAACAGCTTTCTGTCTTGACCTCTGTACACATCTTCCTGCTGACTTTATAGGTTTAGACTGTCATTTTAGGGCCGTATTTAATAAAAAAAAAAATTAATCTGTTTTGTAAAGTTTGGTTATACTAAGTTTCAAAAGGGGGTGATTATCTGTGGTGTGACCACATTGGTTAGTTGTTGCTTGTCAGACACAAATAATTGGCCAACAGGCGTGTGGTTTCACGTCACACCTTCACCATTGTTGCAACCAAAGATGGTGACTGCAGAAACTTTCAACTTGAGGCTTCAAAAGAGGACTTCAGCAAGCAGTGTGTGATGTAATGGTAGCTATGTCCACCTTTTATACTGTCTATGGTTTGAAGTCTTACCTTAGTTATAACTGGCAATATACACTAAATTTTAAAGAAGTGAGCAAATCAGATATCATCATAATTTAAATATACATGAAGTATTACCTTCTTGTAAATCTTGTAGATTTTATTAAGATCAAACAAATGGTGACAGAATTTCCAGAGGCAACAGTTTTAATACAAACTCAGCTGCTCTTTATAAATGTAGGTGCTATTTCTGCATATTGAGGAATATTTAGATAATGTAACATTGTGATATATTTATCAAAATGCAGTTCGTCATCTTTGCAGGTTACATTATTATTATATAGCATTTTGATCAGGCTTCATGTGGCAAATTTGTTAATATTCAACTTACGAGTAATTTAAGTATTTTTCATCAAATATCACTTCTAACACATTCATTGCACATACACACACCAGTTGTAGCTATAGGAATTCAGGTTTCTCTGCACTTGGACAGCCATGAATCAGTCACAGCCACCCACCAACCATTTACACCTGGTGATCAGGGCAGGGTGCGTTCAAGTGACCCTCTGTACAAAGTCCACAGCCAGATAATTATTTCCAGTTGCAATTAGAATAACCGCAAGATTTTTTCTGTGTGAGCAAAGGGGATCAGCAAATATCCTTTTCCCTAGTTTTTGCTTTTTTGACATGCTTATATAAATACCCTCCACCTGGTCAGGGGAGTGCCTTTAGGGGAGCTATCAAAGCATTCATAAAAATCAAGATGTATGTGACATCCAGTGGTTTTCCCCTTGCACTGCACACGGCAGGCCAACTCACGAGGGCCAGAGTTGGGGTAAAGTTTCCCCTCTTTTACTCCCTGACTAGCAGCTGATCCCTGATTGACTGTGATGGGCTTTTTTACGCCCTGCATGTATTAGTTTCACAGCTCAGCCTTCGCTTCGTCATCTCTCTTCTCAGCATGGTGTTTCAGTGGCCTCTGCTGCTGCTGCTGTGTTTGTCAGTCCAGAACTTAACCTGAAAACATTTGCTTGGTTGTCCACTTCAAATTTTGCTCTTAAACAACTCTTTCAGCACAGAGCTCTTATTCCTCCCATGCTTCATTTACAGATTAGGACCTGCCTTGGCATATGTAAAAGCATAAGAGAAGGCAGTCGGATATTAGGAACACGACTGCAAATGACTGCATCTGCATATGTACATCTGTCAGTATCAGTGAGGGCCGTGACGTGCGTGTAAAACGTTTACAAAATTGGGACTGATGACACCCACACTCATATCTTGTGATCAGAAACTCTGGGAAGGCAGCCATGATGGAGGTCTGCCTGACTTCTGTGTGTTCAGCTCTGTGAAGACTGATTGTTCTGTCTGAAAACAGTTAATATAGGCTGGAAAAGCTGAATGAAAAGCAAACAGATTTGTGGGGGGAATGGTGCAAAGCAGGGACTCAGATGTGTTTCAATGGCTTAAAGAAAAACAGAAATACCTCAGATTTTCTGCAATGATAGACAGATGATGAAATGTGGTGTTAAATCTGAGAAAATCCTTATTTGTATTAGTCATGCCAGGGTGTAGCTTTAAGTGTAGCGACATTTACCACTTTGCTCAAAAAAAGAAAGGAATTAAAAACATTCTGCTCTCTTAGATCTCGTTTCCTTTCATTTTTATTGCAATGGTACTAACAAACCCGTAGGGGGCAGTGTTTATTTTACTCAGCTGGGTTGAACTCTGGCCATAACTGGGCATATATGGTGCAGGTGAGCGCTGTGGCCAGCCTGTAGAGATGGCCACATACTTTCCATTCTTTAATGAAGCCCTTCAATGACTGCTGGGCTACAGCACTTAAGACACACACACACATGCATTTGCACTTTCCACTGGTGGAAGGCCCCTGATGATAGACTCGGGATGCCTACTGTATGAAGTATTTTGAAACGTGAAACAGCCAACAGAATGTAGATGTCTGAAGGACAGTAATACAAAAGCCGAGCTCCAATATAAACAGCGTTATTCACATAAAAGGAGGGCTGCAATCACTGGGACATTTTTGGAGAGATGGCACTTTCCATTGTTGCACTAATGCCTTTGGTTGTTTAAACATGCAGATCTGTTTGAATGCCTATTCCTTTGTAATCTCTCTCTTCAAACCAACTGCTGTGGTGGTTATTATTACTATCCAAGTCTTTATCAAAACCTTCAAACTTTTTTTTTATATGTTCTTCTATATGCCTGTTATCCCGCAATAGCCATCAGAATTCTGCTGAAAAGAAACTATAGCAGCTGTTCAAATACACTCCTCTCCATTGTGAAACTCACAATTACACTTTTTTTTTTTCATTTTGGATTCCTGTAACTTACAACCGCCTGGAGACTATAGCTGGCCAGCGCATCGGTTTCTCACAAAATTATTAATCCGAAAGACACGTCGGCCCACCATAAAGCTGCTCCACTCCAACATCTTGTGCGGCAAATGCACCAGACCCGACCACTGTCAGCAGCAGTATAACATGGCCATCCCACCGGCAGCAGATTGTAACACGAAGCAGAACAAAACATCCTTGTAATCTTTGAGGAAGATCCAATCGGACGAAGTGGGAAGGAACATACAGTAAAGGGGAGGCGAAGAGGATGAATAACACATTTCTTTTTTGGCTACAATAGCCCACTCAGTAGGATATTAAACAAATGAAAGTGTTTTTTTTTTTCAAAGTCAAAGACAAAGAAGATTAATTAGATTTGAATTGCTCTCAGTAGACAGAAGAAATCAGCTGTCGTGACTTTCAGTCGCATGGTTTCGATCAGCGAGAGAGATGAAACAGCCAATTTGGTTATTGTTCAGCTGTTCTTTCTTTCCACTCCACACACACCTTGTCAACACATTTACCCGCTTCCTCTTACAATGATGCATTTGCCAATATTTAGAGTCTAAACTGACAGGACACACATTTGAAGTCTTTGTTTGTTTCTTTATTTTACTCTGTTGTAAACCCAGTAAACATCACTCACAGCGCAGCCGGTGCAGTCTTGCTTGCTTGCTTTTCTGCAGAAGTTCATACAATGTTATACCACAGAAATATTCAAATCATTTTCATTTCAGTTTTTTTTGGCATGTTTGCCCCGTATAAAACCTAACACAGTTTTAAAAATCATTTTCTCATTTGATGTCAACCAGCAATCAAAAAAACATAAGAACAAAGAAACTCAGTATGAATTTGTGAGTCTGTGACATAATTTTCTCTTTGATTTAGACAAACCTTTCAGTCATTGAGGGTTAAATCCCTCAGTACCAATCCGTGACCCAACCACTGGCCAGACCCATCAGAGATTAAAGGTGAATTCAGGGGCAAATCAGTTTTCAAGTCTGAAACACTCATCGTCAGCATCCCACTGTGCCATTACTTCACAGGCATACACACACACGTATATATGCAAACACATGGTCAACCCTCATCCTTCCTGCTATGGAGGTCATGACCCCATGTACCAGCTCCACAAAAGGAATGAAGGA